>NW_007378256.1:9538-103172 GCF_000475195.1 Diaphorina citri | reverse complement strand
AAGTTTCGTGTCGCATCCTTGTCACATTTGACAGCTACATACCAAATTTCAAGTCTCTAGCTCTTACCGTTCTCGAGAAATTTTGTTTACAGACACACACACGGACCAATGGCTGAAACTTTGGATTTAGGCTCTAGGGACCTCAAAACGTGTTTTGGCACTAAAAATAACGGACCAATGGCTGAAACTTTGGATTTAGGCTCTAGGGACCTCAAAACGTGTTTTGGCACTAAAAACTGACCATCGAGAATTTGACCCGATTACATTACCTACTTTCCTTCCTATAGGATAAGGAAAGTAAAAAGGGGAAAAAGAGAAAAGAAAAACAGAGAAAAGAATAGTATAAATAGAGAACATAGAGGGAGGAGACATGAAATTGAATTGTTTGTCTAGACAAGTAGACTGAATTACCTCATAAAAAAAGCTTTTGACAAAAATGAAAAAAAAAAAAAAAAATCTAAAAGTTCATACCTCTCCCTCTTTTCCGTCTCTTACTAGTCTTACTTGAGTATTCGCTTTCTCTTCAGTATTGGGTACCTAGGTAGCTAGGTACCTATAGATATCTCTAATACCAAAATATTTACATCTAATAGGTAGGTACCTATATAAAAATGAATGTTTGTGTGTGTGTGTTTGTTCGAACTTTATGCTTGGCCAAACCGCTCATCCGATTGCTATGAAACTTTGGTCTCCTGACAATAAACAGGATGATAGGAGGAGAGAAAGCATAAGAAAGAGGAGAAAAGGGTGAAGGGGAGATAAACAAGCTGGGCCCGTCCCTCCGGGAATTTTTTAGCCCGTAGTTTATTCGATCGTGATTAGAGAAAATCAGTACCTATGTACCTACCTAATTTGTTATTCACTTTATTATTACTATCGTAATAATAAAGGAAGGACGGGCTAAAAATGAAAACTTTATAGAGGAAGTTCTTGTCTACAATTTTTTCCTCCGTTTTGAATTTTCTTCATCTTCTTCTTCTTCTGCTCTTCCTCTTTCCCCTCCTCTTCCTTCACCTTTCCTTTTTTTTTTTTTGTTCTTATTTTTCTTTTTTTTTAATTTATACATAACAAAAAAGAGTTGTTCCCTAAAATTCTAAATTTCATTCTTTATTATTACTTCTTTTTTGGCTTTCCATCCTCTACTCTCCTCCTTCCCTCTTCTTTTAGTTACTCAAATGAGAAAATGAGAATAAATGAATTTTCCAAATTCTAAGAAAATGAAGTGAATGCTAGAGTACAGGAAGGAGAGGGAAAATAAATACTAGAGGTGGCGAGATGTACGGAGAAAGAGATAGAGGGAGAAGAGAGAGGACAAAAGAGAGAGACTGGGAGAGAAAAGCAGGGTGTCTACCAAAATGGAAAAATAAAATTCCCTGACTTTTCCCGGTTTTCCAGTCCAATTTTTCAAAGTTTCCAGTCTACTTTTCCAAGATTTTCCACCCTATTCCCACTGCGCCGCAGCCGATTTTTTTTTTTCCAAGCAATGTTCTCAGGCCTGTTAAATTTCTTCAATCTTTTTTATCCGACTAGGGTAAGGTCTTGAGTCCTCCATTTGCACCATGAAATAACTGCGCCGCAGGCCAAATTTTTTCAAGATAAATGACTTTTGACCAAGATAATGACCTCAAGACTACTACAGCCATTTCTCTTTGATCTTTGATTTGAGGTGTTTACTAAAAGTGATCTGGCATTTTTTTTTAGAATATAATAACAGCGCCGCAGGCGAAATTTTTGAACATTTTGGTCTAAAATGTTCAGAAATTCATTCTCGTCGAAATCCTAATGTTCAGCTCCGCAGGAGAATTTTTTTAAAAAGCATGAAGCTGAAGTTTGTCATTATACAGTCTACACATTCACATATACTGGGGGGATGAAGGTTAACACAAAAAAGGAGGAAATGAGCAGCGCCGCAGGCGAAATTTTTGAAAATTGTGAGCTACAATTTTTAGAAACCAGAATTAACGAAATTGAAATTTTTATGGCCACAGGCGAAAATTTTGGTCTCTAATTTTAAAAAACTTAGTTATCACAAACACAAAATTTGGCGCCGCAGGCGAATTTTTTGAAGATTTTGGTCTAAAATAGTAAGAGAAGCAGACTTGTCAAAGGTGTAATCTTCAGGGCCGCAGGCGAAACTTTTAAGTAATATGTAACCTGTAGCTTGTCATGTGTCAGTTTTTTATGTAATTAAATACGTGTAAAAGACGAGTATATAGTTATTCCCCCCAATACATTTCTATAGAACACAAAATGACAGCGCCGCAGACGAATTTTTTTTTCGAGAAAATTCAAGTAGCTCCTTCAAGGTTGCATACTTTTTTTACTGACCAAAGTCTTTTTCTCGTTTTATAGGCTTTGAAATATCCCCAAAACTTTTTCACAAAGAGACAAAATTTCAGCGCCGCAGGCGAAATTTTTGAGAGATTATATGTATGTTGCCCCTTCATGGTTGCATACTTTTTTAATTGAAATCTTTCTTTCTCTTTTTTTAGGCTTTGAAAAATTCCCTGACTTTTTTCGATTTTTGTGAAATTCCCTGACTTTTCCAGTCTCCATGAAATTCCCTGACTTTTCCCGGTTTTCCCGGTTTTCCAGTCTGGTAGACACCCTGGAAAAGGAAAGAGAGAAGAGAAGAGAAACAAAGTTTTCCGTTTCGCCACAAATTGAAAGAAAAGGTACGAAAAAGAAATGCATTGAAGTTCTCCAATAATGATTACAGAAAATGTATGAAAAATGTTCAATATACACAACAAAGAGAGAGAGAGAGAGAGAGAGAGAGAGAGAGAGAGAGAGAGAGAACGTTAGCAATATAGCTATCCTTGAGGGTATGGTTTTTAAATTTGAAAAAATATGACGGAACCTCTTCAGTAATTCAATTCGGATTGAATTTTAAATCTGGACTACCGCACCCATCTCTTAAGCGCTAGGTCGAGGTTTCGATTCCCACCCCGGGTCAGCTTTATAATAAACATATAAGGTTCGTTCTTAGAACGGCTGGCTTTCTTCTATCCTTTTTTTTTTTTTTTTTTTTTTTTTGAGGCTTTATTTAATGTGGCAGGATTCTCCAAAAGGAGCTCTTCCACCCAACCACAGGTTTTGTTTTAATTTGAAGAGAGAGAGAGAGAAAAACTGAAGGAAACGACTTGAGAAGAAGCCGTTGTTGGTATATTTGCCCAGAAAATATCGCCAGAAAAATGGAACGAGTGTTAAACATGTTAAAACTAGAACTATTAAAGTCCTGTTTCATCATAACTCCCAAACGGTTAGTCCGATTGAACTATTTTCTCCCAAAAATATGGCCACAACCTTTATTTTTTTACTTTCGAAATTTCCCGCACACAAAAAACACTAAACTGAAGAGGGAAAAACAAAATATCTTCAGATTTCTCTCCTTCCATCAAAAGCCGCATTTCTTCGTGCCAGAGGAAAACAGAAGGTAACGGGAACTAGGGAGGTAGAGAGGTATAGAACACAGAAATCGGGGCAGAAAGGTAGGATAGATAGGTAAGACGAGGATAAACGGACTAGAACGGGAGGTGAGGAGGTAAAAAGATAGATAGGGCAGGGTGGGGTAAAACGAGCTAGATCGGGGGTAAGGAGGTAGATCGGGTAGGGTGGGGGTAAATGTGTCCCTCAGGTGGCCATAAGTTGAATAATTCCGAGCCTGTCTTACCCAGTTTATGTCTTAACAGAACATGACTGACGGCCCTCCGATGCTATCTATTTTGTACTTGTACAGGGTGTTATCAGCAGGAGTAGTTTCTACAGGGTGAATGTGAATATCGAATTTAAATCCTTCTGAGCCCTAGGTGTTACATATTTGAAGGACTTTACACTGAGGGAATACAGTACATACCTACTCTTCATATTTGTCAAAATTTCGAAGTCACAGCAACAATAAAATTACATTTTTCGGATCGGGATCGTTCTAGGATCCGCGGATTTTATTTTCAGACCTAAATGTCTTTCCTTCTCTTCTTTTATTCTCTCCTTATTTGCTATCTATAAGCTATAAGTACCATTTTCCTCTCTTTTCTCCTCCTTTATCCAAACCATATTTATTGTTATTATTTAAAAAAATTCCGCGCTTTATCCCCTCCAATCTCCAACGTTGAGTATAATCTACTCACTCTGTTCCTATTTTGTTTGCTTTTCGCTCTTTTGAAAATTATATTTTAACGGTGTTCTTATCCAGCGGTATATTTATGTCGGTATTGTTTTCGTATTTAATGGATATAGCGTTAAGTGTAATGGGACTATAAATATGGCAAATTTCCACTATATCGGCATCCTACCTATGCAGTAGATGGCACACTTTAAGCAGAAAGGAAAAACGGTGAATGGTAGACTCATTTTACCCGTACGCTTCAAATATTTACCTACTTGTGTGTGTATGTCGATGCCGATGTCGATGTTTCCAGATTATCTCCACCCAATATCAACATTTTCCTTATTATCCTTTATTGATCAACTCCAGAGGTTCAGTGAACTGTAGAACTCACTAGAGCCCCTTATGGAACCCCCAAGAAACAGACGGGACACAAAATCTAATCCACAAGAGATGGTGTTAAGTCCTTTAGTTTGCCAAATTTAATGAAAATTGGACAAGAGCTATAGTGAAAGTCGAGATTTATGGTGAAATAAACAGAAATATTTACAATCCAAATGCAAATTTGTAGTGTTGAAACTTGGAACTCCCTTCGTCCGTTCGAAAAGAAAGCTATTTCAACTCTCATGTGCTGACCGTTTCCTCATATTGAATTCCACTTCCTTCTTTATAATAGAAGACATTTTCCTCTCCATTAGTTTTGCATTGTTTTCCCCATAAGTTGCAGCTTGCATCAAATGACTTTCCCCATAGGAGTCAGGTTTTGTGGTTAGGGCGCGAAAAGTTTGGGTATGTTCACTAAAAATAAACAGGTTAAAAATGTTTATTTACATTTTGACTTCATTTGTTCTTGGACTTACATACCAAATTTCAAGTCTCTAGCTCTTACCGTTCTCAAGATATTTTGTTTACAGACAGACAGACAGACAGACACACAGACACACAGACACACACACGGACCAATGGCTGAAACTTTGGATTTAGGCTCTAGGGACCCCAAAACGTGTTTTGGCACTAAAATCTGACCATCGAAAATTTGACCCGATTACATTACTTTCCTTCCTATAGGATAAGGAAAGTAAAAAATTAAACCCAGAAATCAACCATTGGCGGTTCATACATACAGAATTACTGTGCAAATAGTCAAAATACGTATGTACTTGTTTCTACATGGTGGGAAAAGCGAGGGAAAAATGGAAATTGAATACCATGAATATATTTCCCCATTTGATACAACTTGTACAGATAGCTAGAGGTAATACAGAATTACTGTGCAAATAGTCAAAATACGTATGTACTTGTTTCTACATGGTGGGAAAAGCGAGGGAAAAATGGAAATTGAATACAATGAATATATTCCCCCATTTGATACAACTTGTACAGATAGCTAGAGGTCCCTATTACCTACCCTTATCAACTCATTACCTATCTAATTTACTATCCACAGTATTCCAGTTATCCTACCTCTACTCCTGGGTTTTGTTTTTCGAAAAATAAAACGGGGGGAAAAAAGTATCACCATTGTTCACCGAAAAACTAATTATTTTAACTGATAAATTAACTAAAACGAAAATTCTCCCACTACGAATACAGTTTACTGAAGGGTACTGTCAGTGGAGAAGGGTAGGAGGGGGGGGGGAGAATGACTAATTAAAAACTTTGTACTACCAACCTCCCTTTAGTTCTATCACCCCTGTTTATACCCTTCTCTTCCTTTTTATCCCTGTCTACTTCCTATTTCTCCCCAGGTCGTCAAAACAATGCATCCTCCCCACTACCAACCTCCCTTCTTTAGTTCTATCACCCCTGTTTATACCCTTCTCTTCCTTTTTCCCTTTTTATCCCTGTCTACTTCCTATTTTTCCCCAGGTCGTCAAAACAATGCATCCTCCCAAACATCAGTGGCAGAGCGATCGAGCGAAGTAAACTTCGAAGTTTTAACTCGACGAATTTTCCTTTTGTTAATCAGATTGTTTGTTTCACAATAATTCTCATCTTATCTTTCGCCATAACATACATAACTGCTGAAAGGATTATCCGATATTAAAACTTTTGATAAAACAGATCAATTTGTCCGTTTTTGGGACAACGAAATTTGACAAATGACTGATCAGTACCGGCTCATGGTAATCGATTTCCTTCTAGCACTTCACAAGTAACGCCACTGATTGATACCCCTATCATATTCTGGAGGGGAGGGGGAGGGTCTATTTCAAAGTCATTAATTCATCATCCACTATTCGGAGAGATACACGAAATACGTATAGGGTGTCTATCATATTCCAGAACATCTGTGTATTCCTACTTTGGTATAATACCTAAACTATTAGTTCTTGTAAAATTTCAGAATTTCAGAAAATGAGATGAGGTTTGTTTTTGGAACGGCTTGCTAATACCTCTATTGTTACAGTTCTCTCTATCTATTATCGTCAAAAAAGTCAATTTTAACCCAATAGGTAGGTAATTTACATCTCTCAAATTGTGCAAAGAAAGTATTTTCTTCTTGCAAACCCTACTTGAATTTTGTTTTGTAAAATTGGTAGTAGTTTTTGCTCGAACATACCCGGTGTTACTTAGAGACACCTTAGGTTTCAGGTTTATACTGGGGTGACACAGGGCTAAACCACGTCTCCAGCAGCTTGTTTACGACATATTCCCGTCATTAACCCTACTGTTCCAAATCATTGGACATGCTCGCTCTTTCTGATTGTTGTTTCTTTCTTGTTTCTTCTGATTTCATAATGTTTCCAATAACTTCTGTATCATCAGCCCCATTACACTCTACGACTCAATGTAAAAGGCCTCTTTTCTACTTATTGCCGTTCAAAAATGAACTTTTGAGATTTCACAAAGGTATTATTCAAAAAAGGCCTAAAGACGATTGAGTTTTGATTAAAACAGTTCTTCAAAATGTCTTGTATCTTTGAGAATAAGCGAATACAATAGTCCGTCCCTTATACCTTTTTATTACTATTGTAATAGTAAAGGGAGGACGGACTAAAAAGTATTAGTTTTTTTTCCTATACACCGCCAATATGACAACCATTTGCCCGGAGAGTTTAAAAAGGCTTTAAAGGTCGATAATTTGAGAATAAATAAGGAAGCAAATTTATTCTTTTTTGGACTGACAGAATTAGTAAAGGAGACTTTAATTAAGTACATACATAGGTAACACTGTGAATAGGCTTTAGATTCGTCTTTGGGCCCCATTGAGCCTTTGACAGCCTCGTAATGGCTTTGTGAGCTCATATGGGGACCACGAAGGGGTCCTTTTTCGGAGTCAGATCTACAGTTTCTACTTTCTATACTATCGGCTGAGTTGCAGTAGTGCTATTATTTTCAAGAATGTATGGTAATAGATTTACATACACACATACATGATACATATTATACTCACGTAGGAAATTTTGGCAAATTGAGAATCACACGTTGCGTTGCCCGTTAATACTATTGATAGGTCGTTGAAAAGGACGGTCACACTTACTGCTAGAAATCAAATACATATGTTCAATTGTTCATACATACAGAACATTCATATCTCTAGCCAGTGCAGCGGAAGTAGCAAGAGCAAAAAGAGTGATAAAGACAGTATCGAATTACTTCGACCGTCTCCTAAAGAAGACCTAAAAAGCGCCCAACTGGGGCGTCAGAAATACGTAGCAAACATCCAGATCCACAAGACAAATCCTCTTTAGCTTCTCAAATGGGACAGTTTGGTCCCAACTGATAGTTGAGACGAGATAATTGGATCCATCACAGGGTTGGAAATCCGCAAATCTTCCAGCGAAGATGGTGTAAAGGGGGATAAGACTTTTCAGTCTCATCAGAGAAGTATAAACAAGGTATTCTATTCCATTCTAAATCTAAATCCTACGTCCACTGTAAATCCGCAAATCTTCCAGCGAAGATGGTGTAAAGGGGGATAAGACTTTTCAGTCTCATCAGAGAAGTATAAACAAGGTATTCTATTCTATTCTAAATCTAAATCCTACGTCCACTGAGCTGCATATGTAGATAATCTCGTGTTATAATACGTACTCGTATGCACTTTATTTTATTTGGAAGACAAAGCTTTGTGTAAACGTGTAGGTATCTCTCCATTTGAATGCACATCAATTATTGCACATGTATCTGCTGAACAAAAATTAATTTATACATACGTACGTATGTAGATACCCAACTAATCTAAGCTTCTCATCTGAACTCTCAGATTTTCCCCTCCCTTATCCCCCCTGACGCGTTAGGTAAACATAGTTTTTCGCAGAGTGTGGAAATTGAAATAAATTTCAGAAAAAAAAAAAAAAAAAAAAAAAAACAGAAGTAGAAATATGTTAGCTAGCACAAAAGAAAGGACTCCTCTCATTATGTATTCAGTTCTATGAAGATCCAGAGGAAAGAGGGCAGGGGAGAGTCAGGACTTTCAGGATGAACAGTTTTTTTTCGAGGAGGGGGGAGGGTTAGGACATGGGGACCAAAAATAGGACCATATAAGTAGGGATCGAAGAAAAAGATAATAAGTGAAACCATAAAATAATATGTATAGCTTTTCTTATATCCTTTGATACGTGTTTTGGCACTAAAATCTGACCATCGAAAATTTGACCCGATTACATTACTTTCCTTCCTATAGGATAAGGAAAGTAAAAAACATGTGTATGAAGAATTCAATAAACCTCAGAAATAAAAAGTAAACCGTAATAGCGGCAATACAGCTTGAAGTTTTGTCGTAAAAGGTGAAGAAGGTAGGAGAAGGAGGAAAGGTAAGGGGAAAGAAGTTTGAGATAAATAATATCAGCAAGTGGTTTATAACTTTATGATTGTACAGATTCTGTATGATTGAATATGGCATACTTTCTAGAGAGGGTGCATTGAGAATAATATTGATGTTTTATGCACTGACTGTATTGACAGTAAAAAGATACCCAATTTTCTAATAAAACACAAAGGAAGCTTTAAAGAGTCATTAATATTTCAATTTCTAATGGTACCAATTTTACAAAAATCTTTCAAAAACAAAGTGCTAAGGAATTCTTATCAAGAGATCTTGGAGCTTTTCACTCGAAGATCTTTGTAGGGCAAAATCAACCTCTAGCAACCTTTCCTCCTACCAAACCAAGGAGGAAAGGTAAGGGGAAAGAAGTTTGAGATAAATAATATCAGCAAGTGGTTTATAACTTTATGATTGTACAGATCCTGTATGATTGAATATGGCATACTTTCTAGAGAGGGTGCATTGAGAATAATTTTGATGTTTTATGCACTGACTGTATTGACAGTAAAAAGATACCCAATTTTCTAATAAAACACAAAGAAAAGCTTTAAAGAGTCATTAATATTTCAATTTCTAATGGTACCAATTTTACAATTCTGTGCTAAGGAATTCTTATCACGAGATCTTAGAGCTTTTCACTCGAAGATCTTTGTAGGGCAAAATCAACCTCTAGCAACCTTTCCTCCTACCAACCCTATTCCTAGTATTCCTACTCCCTACCTACTGCTAAACCTACCTCCCTATTAAACCCTACCTCCTACTCCTGGCACAGGTGGGGATATCATAAAAGCCTGATTTCAATTTATTCCGCACTCGGGCACGTATTTTTTCATTTGTTACTTTCTTCTCTTCTGTTCTCTTTTCTTTTCCCGTTTTTATTTCTCTCGGTCTTGTTGACTCCCAGTGGACTTCTCATCCTCCTTCTTCTCGCTTTCCAGATCTCACTCCTAAATATCACAGTCTCTTCATACCCAACATAGTGGGCTAAGGAAGAACGTAGAGATTGAGGCACAGTTATTATTATTATTTTTTTTCGTTGTCTAGGTAGCTATTTGATTAGTGACACACCCCAAAAATACGCTCAACAAAACAACAATAGTAAATTGCAAAGTACTTGTTGACTCCCAGTGGACTTCTCATCCTCCTTCTTCTCGCTTTCCAGATCTCACTCCTAAATATCACAGTCTCTTCATACCCAACAGAGTGGGCTAAGGAAAAACGTAGAGATTGAGGCACAGTTATTATTATTATTATTATTATTATTATTTTTCGTTGTCTAGGTAGCTATTTGATTAGTGCCACACCCCAAAAATACGCTCAACAAAACAACAATAGTAAATTGCAAAGTATTTGCTACAAAGGTACCTATTTACTCACTTTCCATGCTAACTAACAACTAACGAATAAATGGGGGAAAAAATCTGTGTTTGAAAAAGCTGAAAATTGGCGCATCCACCACAACATTAGTGGATGTGCTACAAGTACCAAAACTTGAGGTTCACCAGGTAAGACGCGATCCAGTCCCAATTTCACTATTGGCATTGGCATACAAAGGCTGAAAATTGGCGCATCCACCACAACATTAGTGGATGTGCTACAAGTACCAAAACTTGAGGTTCACCAGGTAAGAAGCGATCCAGTCACAATTTTGCTATTGGCACACAAAAAACACTAAACTGAAGAGGGAAAAACAAAATATCTTCAGATTTCTCTCCTTCCATCAAAAGCCGCATTTCTTCGTGCCAGAGGAAAACAGAAGGTAACGGGAACTAGGGAGGTAGAGAGGTATAGAACACAGAAATCGGGGCAGAAAGGTAGGATAGATAGGTAAGACGAGGATAAACGGGCTAGAATGGGAGGTGAGGAGGTAAAAAGATAAATAGGGCAGGGTGGGGTAACACGAGCTAGATCGGGGGTAAGGAGGTAGATCGGGTAGGGTGGAGGTAAATGTGTCCCTCAGGTGGCCATAAGTTGAATAATTCCGAGCCTGTCTTACCCAGTTTATGTCTTAACAGAACATGACTGACGGCCCTCCGATGCTATCTATTTTGTACTTGTACAGGGTGTTATCAGCAGGAGTAGTTTCTACAGGGTGAATGTGAATATCGAATTTAAATCCTTCTGAGCCCTAGGTGTTACATATTTGAAGGACTTTACACTGAGGGAATACAGTACATACCTACTCTTCATAAGAACATGACTGACGGCCCTCCGATGCTATCTATTTTGTACTTGTACAGGGTGTTATCAGCAGGAGTAGTTTCTACAGGGTGAATGTGCATATCGAATTTAAATCCTTCTGAGCCCTAGGTGCTTACATATTTGAAGGACTTTACACTGAGGGAATACAGTACATACCTACTCTTCATCTTTGTCAAAATTTCGAAGTCACAGCAACAATAAAATTACATTTTTCGGATCGGGATCGTTCTAGGATCCGCGGATTTTATTTTCAGACCTAAATGTCTTTCCTTCTCTTCTTTTATTCTCTCCTTATTTGCTATCTATAAGGGTAAATGTGTCCCTCAGGTGGCCATAAGTTGAATAATTCCGAGCCTGTCTTACCCAGTTTATGTCTTAACAGAACATGACTGACGGCTAGGGTTGCCAGACGTCCCGTATTTCCCGGACGTCCCGTATTTTGGGCACTTTTCAAAATGTCCCGTACGGGACACGCGTGTCCCGTATTTTCCCCAGTTTCACCATTTCCTCCGGTAATTAATCTTTACCAATGTAACACATTGAAATTTTCTGTAGCAAGCCGGATTTGAACACAATTTTACCAATATCTCAATGGTAAAAAAGATTTTGTCAAAAAAATACAGCGTAACCAAAGATATCAGAAGTGAATAATTTTTAAATTCTAATTTCATTAATAAATCTGAAGAAAAAACAGTTGATTTTTAAAAATTGAGTGTTTTTTTTCTTACAAAAATTGCAGGGTGAGGGCTAGAGGGGGGGGGGTTTAAAAAAGCTGCTTAATTGTCCCGTATTTTCATCCAAAATCCCGTTTTTTTACGTTTTAGGTCGCTTGTCCCGTTTTGGGCTGAAAATGATCTGGCAACCCTACTGACGGCCCTCCGATGCTATCTATTTTGTACTTGTACAGGGTGTTATCAACAGGAGTAGTTTCTACAGGGTGAATGTGAATATCGAATTTAAATCCTTTTGAGCCCTAGATGCTTACGTACATATTTGAAGGACTTTACACTGAGGGAATACAGTACATACCTACTCTTCATGTTTCGCAAAATTTCGAAGTCACAGCAACAATAAAATTACATTTTTCGGATCGGGATCGTTCTAGGATCCGCGGATTTTATTTTCAGACCTAAATGTCTTTCCTTCTCTTCTTTTATTTTCTCCTTATTTGTTATCTATAAGTACCATTTTCCTCTCTTTTCTCCTCCTTTATCCAAACCATATTTATTGTTATTATTTAAAAAAATTCCGCGCTTTATCCCCTCCAATCTCCAACGTTGAGTATAATCTACTCACTCTGTTCCTATTTTGTTTGCTTTTCGCTCTTTTGAAAATTATATTTTAACGGTGTTCTTATCCAGCGGTATATTTATGTCGGTATTGTTTTCGTATTTAATGGATATAGCGTTAAGTGTAATGGGACTATAAAGATGGCAAATTTCCACTATATCGGCATCGTTTATGTCGGTATTGTTTTCGTATTTAATGGATATAGCGTTAAGTGTAATGGGACTATAAATATGGCAAATTTCCACTATATCGGCATTCTACCTATGCAGTAGATGGCATACTTTAAGCAGAAAGGAAAAACGGTGAATGGTAGACTCATTTTACCCGTACGCTTCAAATATTTACCTACTTGTGTGTGTATGTCGATGCCGATGTCGATGTTTCTGTCCCGTATTTTCATCCAAAATCCCGTTTTTTTACGTTTTAGGTCGCTTGTCCCGTTTTGGGCTGAAAATGATCTGGCAACCCTACTGACGGCCCTCCGATGCTATCTATTTTGTACTTGTACAGGGTGTTATCAACAGGAGTAGTTTCTACAGGGTGAATGTGAATATCGAATTTAAATCCTTTTGAGCCCTAGATGCTTACGTACATATTTGAAGGACTTTACACTGAGGGAATACAGTACATACCTACTCTTCATGTTTCGCAAAATTTCGAAGTCACAGCAACAATAAAATTACATTTTTCGGATCGGGATCGTTCTAGGATCCGCGGATTTTATTTTCAGACCTAAATGTCTTTCCTTCTCTTCTTTTATTTTCTCCTTATTTGTTATCTATAAGTACCATTTTCCTCTCTTTTCTCCTCCTTTATCCAAACCATATTTATTGTTATTATTTAAAAAAATTCCGCGCTTTATCCCCTCCAATCTCCAACGTTGAGTATAATCTACTCACTCTGTTCCTATTTTGTTTGCTTTTCGCTCTTTTGAAAATTATATTTTAACGGTGTTCTTATCCAGCGGTATATTTATGTCGGTATTGTTTTCGTATTTAATGGATATAGCGTTAAGTGTAATGGGACTATAAATATGGCAAATTTCCACTATATCGGCATCCTACCTATGCAGTAGATGGCACACTTTAAGCAGAAAGGAAAAACGGTGAATGGTAGACTCATTTTACCCGTACGCTTCAAATATTTACCTACTTGTGTGTTGTGTGTGTGTGTGTGTGTGTGTGTGTGTGTGTCGATGCAGATGGCATACTTTAAGCAGAAAGGAAAAACGGTGAATGGTAGACTCATTTTACCCGTACGCTTCAAATATTTACCTACTTGTGTGTTTGTGTCGATGTCGATGTTTTCAGATTATCTCCACCCAATATCAACATTTTCCTTATTATCCTTTATTGATCAACTCCAGAGGTTCAGTAAACTGTAGAACTCACTAGAGCCCCTTATGGAACCCCCAAGAATCAGACGGGACACAAAATCTAATCCACAAGAGATGGTGTCAAGTCCTTTAGTTTGCCAAATTTAATGAAAATTGGACAAGAACTATAGTGAAAGTCGAGATTTATGGTGAAATAAACAGAAATATTTACAATCCGAATGCAAATTTGTAGTGTTGAAACTTGGAACTCCCTTCGTCCGTTCGAAAAGAAAGCTATTTCAACTCTCATGTGCTGACCGTTTCCTCATATTGAATTCCACTTCCTTCTTTATAATAGAAGACATTTTCCTCTCCATTAGTTTTGCATTGTTTTTCCCATAAGTTGCAGCTTGCATCAAATGACTTTCCCCATAGGAGTCAGGTTTTGTGGTTAGGGCGCGAAAAGTTTGGGTATGTTCACTAAAAATAAACAGGTTAAAAATGTTTATTTACATTTTGACTTCATTTGTTCTTGGACTTAGAATTTGCATTCAACCACAACGTAGAATTGTCAGTAATATGAGCAAAGAAAGTATTTTCTTCTTGCAAACCCTACTTGAATTTTGTTTTGTAAAATTGGTAGTAGTTTTTGCTCGAACATACCCGGTGTTACTTAGAGACACCTTAGGTTTCAGGTTTATACTGGGGTGACACAGGGCTAAACCACGTCTCCAGCAGCTTGTTTACGACATATTCCCGTCATTAACCCTACTGTTCCAAATCATTGGACATGCTCGCTCTTTCTGATTGTTGTTTCTTTCTTGTTTCTTCTGATTTCATAATGTTTCCAATAACTTCTGTATCATCAGCCCCATTACACTCTACGACTCAATGTAAAAGGCCTCTTTTCTACTTATTGCCGTTCAAAAAAGAACTTTTGAGATTTCACAAAGGTATTATTCAAAAAAGGCCTAAAGACGATTGAGTTTTGAGTAAAACAGCTCTTCAAAATGTCTTGTAACTTTGAGAATAAATAAGGAAGCAAATTTATTCTTTTTTGGACTGACAGAATTAGTAAAGGAGACTTTAATTAAGTACATACATAGGTAATACTGTGAATAGGCTTTAGATTCGTCTTTGGGCCCCATTGAGCCTTTGACATCCTCGTAATGGCTTTGTGAGCTCATATGGGGACCACGAAGGGGTCCTTTTTCGGAGTCACATCTAGAGTTTCTACTTTCTATACTATCGGCTGAGATGCAGTAGTGCTATTATTTTCAAGAATGTATGGTACATTTACATACACACATACATGATACACATTATACTCACGTAGGAAATAGGAAGAGGAAAATCAAGGGAGATGAAGGGATATGGGAGGGAGTTAGGTGTTGAACAGTTAGTTCCATTTGTGTATTTTATTTCCATTTGAGAAAGTGGAAAAACGGGAATGAAAATCTCACTGGGAGGGAGAGAAGGGGAGAAGGGGCGCCTAGGCAGAACTTAAGGGGGGGGCTTGATGGTGTGTATGAAAATTATAATATTTACGACACAGTGGAGTGAGAGGGCCGGAGGAGAAGGAGGAAATGGGAGGAGAATAAGGGAGAGGAGGGGAAAATTATAATATTTACGACACAGTGGAGTGAGAGGGCCGGAGGAGAAGGAGGAAATGGGAGGAGAATAAGGGAGAGGAGGGGAAGGAGGAGGAGAAGAGAGTGGAAAGAGGGAGCTCTTAAAGATATGGCTTGAAAGAAGTCTGTTAGATTTATAAGGCGAAAGTAAAGTAACAGAATGCTAGTTGTTTGTTACGAGTGCTTTCGACAAAATATGCTTTTAGTCCGGGGTATGACCTTTTCCTCTTCTTTCTCCTCCTCCTCTTCTTTCTTGCTTTTCTTCCTCCTCTTTTCTTTTACTTCTCCTTCCCTCATTTCTCGCCCTCAAACCTTCTCATACATATTTCTATTTCTCCTCCTCCATTTCCTTCTTTCTTCTACTTTTTCTTCCTTTTACTTTTGCCGCATTTCTCCTCTCTCTTTCCTCCTTCTGCTCCTATTACTTTCTCCTCCTCCTTTTCTTCTTCTGCTTCTTTTCCTCCTCCTTTTCCTTCTTCTTCTCATTCTTCTTCTTCTTCTTTCTCTCCTCTTTAAAGTTATTCGTATTGTACATGTGTAACTAGCACATTCCAGGTAAGTGACTTTTATTTCCGATACAGGATACAGGGCGCAAGAATTTCATAAAGCCGGTCACCCAGGCAAACTGCACCGAAACCCAGAAAGGGCTATTCACAGCCAAGTTGACCCTTTAAGCCGCAAACGGGCTAATCGGAAAGGCTCTCAGCATCATTTTCATTATTCATAACTAATTCAGCAAACATCATTAAATCTAAATTTAATAGAGGAAGCCTATTTTCTCTGTGAAAGGCTCTCAGCATCATTTTCATTATTCATAACTAATTCAGCAAACATCATTAAATCTAAATTTAATAGAGGAAGCCTATTTTCTCAGTGAGAGAGAGAGAGAGAAGAGGGAAATAAAGAGGGAGAAAGAGCCGAGAGAGTGCAAAAAAAGGGGTAAGTTTAAGACCGAGCTAATTTCAGAGTAGGTTTAGCATATTTGAGATTATTTCAGAGCAATATTATCGTACTTAGCCGTGATGTTAATGGTAATGAGTTTTTGACAGAGGAAAACGATCGCCATAAACAGGAGAAAATTACAACGGTACCTACTACTAGAGTGTGATAAGATGTGCTCTTCCATTTTGCACAACCCCGATGCCCTTTACAGCCTGTGTACCTATCCCTCAGTGGCGTGGCGTGAGATTTTAGAAAACGATCGCCATAAACAGGAGAAAATTACAACGGTACCTACTACTAGAGTGTGATAAGATGTGCTCTTCCATTTTGCACAACCCCCATGCCCTTTACAGCCAGTGTACCTACTCCTCAGTGGCGCGGCGTGAGATTTTCCAAAGGAGAAGCGAGTGAGAAATAATTATTCCAAAACAGCTCTTCTTTTTCTTCGCCTTTTCCCGTGTACAGACGCAGAAGGGGTCGCCGATTTCAGCCTCTCAATCAGCCCAAGGCTGACATTTAGTCAGCCTTTGTGTAATGGATATCAGATGATGGCTGGAGTATCCTTCTGCCTAATGGAATATTGAAGAGATCTATATGTGTTTGAGTAAATTTCAGTTGTTAAAGGACAAGGCGATAATGTTTTGGCCTGAAGTTTAGGGGTTCTTAATTATTCTGGTGTGACAGTACCATCTGTGTCGGAAACCCATGGATATAGTCAGTTTACGGTTACAAACAGAGGCAACCGGGCAACTAGGTAAGCAAATTGATAGGAAATTATTCAAATTAAATTGATCCCAATGGCAAGGTAAACCTAGAGACTCTTGACAAAATAGTGTGCCTAATCCTAAGGGCATGTGATATTGTGATATGTTCCAATTTCCTCGAACCCGACAACTGATCCCAAAATTGGAAAGCTCGTTCTCTTCCCAATTTTTTGTGCTAAAAAATTAAACCCAGAAATCAACCATTGGCGGTTCATACATACAGAATTACTGTGCAAATAGTCAAAATACGTATGTACTTGTTTCTACATGGTGGGAAAAGCGAGGGAAAAATGGAAATTGAATACCATGAATATATTCCCCCATTTGATACAACTTGTATAGATAGCTAGAGGTACCCTTATCAACTCATTACCTATCTAATTTACTATCCACAGTATTCCAGTTATCCTACCTCTACTCCTGGGTTTTGTTTTTCGAAAAATAAAACGGGGGGAAAATGTATCACCATTGTTCACCGAAAAACTAATTATTTTAACTGATAAATTAACTAAAACGAAAATTCTCCCACTACTAATACAGTTTACTGAAGGGTACTGTCAGTGGAGAAGGGTAGGAGGGGGTGGGGGAGAATGACTAATTAAAAACTTTGTACTACCAACCTTCCTTATTATCCTTTATTGATCAACTCCAGAGGTTCAGTGAACTGTAGAACTCACTAGAGCCCCTTATGGAACCCCCAAGAAACAGATGGGACACAAAATCTAATCCACAAGAGATGGTGTTAAGTCCTTTAGTTTGCCAAATTTAATGAAAATTGGACAAGAGCTATAGTGAAAGTCGAGATTTATGGTGAAATAAACAGAAATATTTACAATCCGAATGCAAATTTCTAGTGTTGAAACTTGGAACTCCCTTCGTCCGTTCAAAAAGAAAGCTATTTCAACTCTCATGTGCTGACCGTTTCCTCATATTGAATTCCACTTCCTTCTTTATAATAGAAGACATTTTCCTCTCCATTAGTTTTGCATTGTTTTCCCCATAAGTTGCAGCTTGCATCAAATGACTTTCCCCATAGGAGTCAGGTTTTGTGGTTAGGGCGCGAAAAGTTTGGGTATGTTCACGAAAAATAAACAGGTTAAAAATGTTTCTTTACATTTTGACTTCATTTGTTCTTGGACTTAATTCCCATAAGTTGCAGCTTGCATCAAATGACTTTCCCCATAGGAGTCAGGTTTTGTGGTTAGGGCGCGAAAAGTTTGGGTATGTTCACTAAAAATAAACAGGTTAAAAATGTTTATTTACATTTTGACTTCATTTGTTCTTGGACTTAGAATTTGCATTCAACCACAACGTAGAATTGTCAGTAATATGAGCAAAGAAAGATAATACCTAAACTATTAGTTCTTGTAAAATTTCAGAATTTCAGAAAATGAGATGAGGTTTGTTTTTGGAACGGCTTGCTAATACCTCCATTGTTACAGTTCTCTCTATATATTATCGTCAAAAAAGTCAATTTTAACCCAATAGGTAGGTAATTTACATCTCTCAAATTGGTACGTTAACCCTCTCAGTTCGGTACGTTAAAATTTGGGCACCCTGTATACTCGATCACAGATAGAGTGCTTTGATAGATAGAGTTCTATATCCTACATCCCGATTTGGATAATCATTAATAATCTTATGGCACGTCACGCTTATGACACTCAAGTCATCGACATGTGTGAAAGTCAGTCCCCCCCTCCTCCCCTACCACCCTTGCTTTAGTCCTCTTTATCCTAAACCCTTCCATTAGCCCCCCCCTAACCCTTCCTTCTGTGCCCCCACCCCTTTTCTACATTACCTTCAGTAACTTCCCCTCTCTTCCTACCTGTCCTTTTGTACCCTCCCCCTCTCTTTATTCTTCTCTTCTATGACTATCCCAACATCACTATAACTTCTCTTCTCTTTCTTTCCCTCCACCTGTTTTCTGTTCCCTCCTAATCCACCCACCCCTTCGTATGTGTCCCCTCTTCTCTCTACCTTTTTTTCTGTCTCCTATTTCTTTCCCTTCTTTTCTTCTTCCTCTCGTCTGGTTCCTCTCCTTCTGGGGAACTTTTCTACTCCCCTCAAGTGCGGTCTCTTTCCCCTTCTTCTAGTTACCTTCTCCTGGAAGTGTGGTCTTACACAACTGGAGATTGATGTTGAGGGTAAGCAGTTGACAAGGGGTAGACTCGTCTCTATTAATAACCATTTATCACGTGCTTTCTGATGCTCTCGTGTTGACCCGGCACCTAACTGGGGAGCATTGTGTCTCTTTTCGCCCAATATGACAAGATACTACGGGATGAGCATAACCCTTCCATTAGCCCCCCCCCCTAACCCTTCCTTCTGTTCCCCCACCCCTTTCTACATTGCCTTCAGTAACTTCCCCTCTCTTCCTACCTGTCCTTTTGTACCCTCCTCCCTCTCTTTATTCTTCTCTTCTATGACTATCCGAACATTACTGTAACTTCTCTTCTCTTTCTTTCCCTCCACCTGTTTTCTGTTCCCTCCTAACCCACCCACTCCTTCGTATGTGTCCCCTCTTCTCTCTACCTTTTCTTCTGTCTCCTATTTCTTTTCTTCTTCCTCTCGTCTGGTTCCTCTCCTTCTGGGGAACTTTTCTACTCCCCTCAAGTGCGGTCTCTTTCCCCTTCTTCTAGTCACCTTCTCCTGGAAGTGTGGTCTTACACAACTGGAGATTGAGTGTTGAGGGTAGGCACTTGACAAGGGGTAGACTCGTCTCTATTAATAACCATTTATCACGTGCTTTCTGATGCTCTCGTGTTGACCCGGTACCTAACTGGGGAGGTGCCGGGTCAACACCTAACTGGGGAGGTGTCTCTTTTCGCCCAATATGACAAGATACTACGGGATGAGCATGCTAAGACACAGACAACGGAGTATAAAGTAGCAGATGTTTTTTAGCCACGAAAAAAAGGCGGTGGAAACACCTTATGTACTAAAAAAAAAATTCAAGACCTAGGTAGGTTGAATTGATTCCCACTGAGCAAACAAATCTAATCGACTTCAGGCCAAAGCCGAGATCCAAAAACTATAAAAGCTACTTCTTATATTTAATCCCTCCCTAAAAGCTCTACACTTTATCGGTTCGGAAAAAAATGTGGTGTGAGTAGGAAGAAGAAAATACGCGTAACGAAAAAGGAGAAAAAATCGTAAACAAAACAGAATGCTAGTTGTTTGTTACGAGTGCTTTCGACAAAATATGCTTTTAGTCCGGGGTATGACCTTTTCCTCTTCTTTCTCCTCCTTCACTTCTTTCTTGCTTTTCTTCCTCCTCTTTTCTTTTACTTCTCCTTCCCTCATTTCTCGCCCTCAAACCTTCTCATATATATTTCTATTTCTCCTCCTCCATTTCCTTCTTTCTTCTACTTTTTCTTCCCTTTACTTTTGCCGCATTTGTCCTCTCTCCTTCCTCCTTCTGCTCCTATTACTTTCTCTTCCTCCTTTTCTTCTTCTGCTTCTTTTCCTCCTTCTCCTTCTTCTTTCTCTTAAAAAAACGCCTCTAATGGAATATTATGTTTGTTTTCGTGTGATTAAGCTTGTCTAATTTTATTTTATTATTTATTAATTCAATATTTTCTTCGGAAAATGAGAAAAGATACACGGGAGAAATGAAGGAGGGAGAAATGGAGAATTAAGGAGGAAGAAAGAGAAGGAGGTTAGGTAAAGGGAGAGAGGCAGGAGTCATATAAAAATGCAACTTTATCGGTTCGGAAAAAAATGTGGTGTGAGTAGGAAGAAGAAAATACGCGTAACGAAAAAGGAGAAAAAATCGTAAACAAAAAAACGCCTCTAATGGAATATTATGTTTGTTTTCGTGTGATTAAGCTTGTCTAATTTTATTTTATTATTTATTAATTCAATATTTCCTTCGGAAAATGAGAAAAGATACACGGGAGAAATTACCTAAGGAGGGAGAAATGGAGAATTAAGGAGGAAGAAAGAGAAGGAGGTTAGGTAAAGGGAGAGAGGCAGGAGTCATATAAAAATGCAATAACATTATTTCATATTTCACTAATGAGATATTTACAACATTTAGGTATACAGGGTGGCATGTGGTTAATGTTTCTGGTAATGAAAATCGGATAAAGTTCTGGGTTCGAAGAGAAGAGAGAAGGGAGACAGGATAGGAGAAAGCCAGTTGTTCCGAAAATGAACCTTACCCGTTTACGATAAAATCCGCCCCGGGCAGGATTCGAACCCGCGACCTAGCGTTTACAAGCAGATTTCTCGCTACCTTCCAAGCTAACCAATATTTTTCTATAGTTTTCCTATCCACCTTACTACATATAGTTTAGGTAACAAAACTAATCACCTAAAGATGTATTCTACGGTAAGATCTTACCAGGTTCCGTAGTACCATATGGGTCCAAGGTTCCTTATTATTGTAAAGGGGGAAGGGGGTTTTCGTTTTCATGAAACTTTACATTAAGTTTACTTTATGGAAGCAGGAGGAGGAGAAAACGAAGAACAAGAAAATTTCAGCTAAAAATGCAATAACATTATTTCATATTTCACTAATGAGATATTTACAACATTTAGGTATACAGGGTGGCATGTGGTTAATGTTTCTGAAATTTTTAATGAAAATCGGATAAAGTTCAGGGTTCGAAGAGAAGAGAGAAGGGAGACAGGATAGGAGAAAGCCAGTTGTTCCGAGAATGAATTAACCTTACCCGTTTATGATAAAATCCGCCCCGGGCAGGATTCGAACCCGCGACCTAGCGTTTACAAGCAGACACGCTACCTTCCAAGCTAACCAATATTTTTCTATAGTTTTCCTATCCACCTCACTACAATACTACATAGTTTAGGTAGCAAAACTAATCACCTAGAGATGTATTCTACGGTAAGATCTTGCCAGGTTTCGTAGTACCATATGGGTCCAAGGTTCCTTATTATTGTAAAGGGGGAAGGAGGTTTTCGTTTTCATGAAACTTTACATTAAGTTTACTTTATGGAAGCAGGAGGAGGAGGAAACGAAGAACAAGAAAATTTCAGCTTTTTTTACGAAAAACTTTCGGAGTTTTTACTTTTTTCGACTTTTTGAACAAAATTTCGAAGGAGAGAAGTTAGTGAATAATAATTTTGTTTAATTTGATACAGTCCTTCTCTTGCCGTCTGCCCTGTTATGCTTGGGTCATGCGAACTGAGATATTGAGGATATTTCGACAAGGATTTTTACCTTCTGTTAGTTTTCCTTTTCGGAATTCTACTCGAAATAAGTAACTTTTTAGAGCTAGATACATAGATACCTAGGTACTAACCATCCTCAGTGTTGATTGGTTAGTATTTAGCACGGTGGACTTCTTTTTTGTGAGGATATTTCGACAAGGATTTGTACCTTCTGTTAGTTTTCCTTTTCGGAATTCTACTCGAAATAAGTAACTTTTTAGAGCTAGATAGATAGGTACTAACCATCCTCAGTGTTGATTGGTTAGTATTTAGCACGGTGGACTTCGTAGATTCGTATAAGCTTAACCCGACTTTTAGGGCTGTTTGCCCCTACACCTAAGCCTCAGATTGGGCTTTTTGTGTACGGAGTTAAGAAATGGTGGACTTCAGATTTGGAGGTTCGTCATTTAAGTTCAAGTCTAGTCCCTGGACTCAGTATCTATAGGTCAATCAACCACTCTCGCCATAAACAGGAGAAAATTACAACGGTACCTACTACTAGAGTGTGATAAGATGTGCTCTTCCATTTTGCACAACCCCGATGCCCTATACAGCCAGTGTACCTACCTCTCAGTGGCGCGGCGTGAGATTTTACAAAGGAGAAATGAGTGAGAAATAATTATTCCAAAACTGATCTTCTTTTTCTTCGCCTTTTCCCGTGTACAAACGCAGAAGGGGTCGCCGATTTCAGCCTCTCAATCAGCCCAAGGCTGACATTTAGTTTTGGCTACAAATTTTACGAGTGGATGCCCTTCGTCCTCAACCTTTGCTATTTCTTTAGCAAGGGAAATTCAGGCTGATCTACTCCCTGTTTAAGTCAGCTCCCATGGCGTAGTGGTCACTGCGCTCGCAAAACAGCTCTTCTTTTTCTTCGCCTTTTCCCGTGTACAGACGCAGAAGGGGTCGCCGGTTTCAGCCTCTCAATCAGCCCAAGGGTGATTACATTTAGGCTGACATTTAGTTTTGGCTACAAATTTTACGAGTGGATGCCCTTCGTCCTCAAACTTTGCTATTTCTTTAGCAAGGGAAATTCAGGCTGATCTACTCCCTGTTCAAGGTCCCAAAGCCAGACCAGTAGGTATAGTGTTCCCCCAGTATTGGATTTTAGGATTATTGAGATATTGGAAAAATCCTACAATGCTGCAGTGAGCACCAAAGTTGTGACATAATAACAAAAAGAAACTGCATTTACATTTACTCCCTGTTTAAGGTCCCAAAGCCAGAACAGTAGATAGTGTTCCCCCAGCTTCCATGAAGTGCTCCCAATAGAGTAGATAATAAAAGGACAATTCCTTAGCATCTCACACACCACTACCTGCCCTCTAGTTCTAACACCTACCCTTCCATTGTAGGTTTGAAATTTTAAGCAGATTAACATTTAGTTTTGGCTACAAATTTTACGAGTGGATGCCCTTCGTCCTCAAACTTTGCTATTTCTTTAGCAAGGGAAATTCAGGCTGATTTTTACTCCCTGTTTAAGGTCCCAAAGCCAGACCAGTAGGTAGTGTTCCCCCAGCTTCCATGAAGTGCTCCCAATAGAGTACATAATAAAAGGACAATTCCTTAGCATCTTACACACACCACTACCTGCCCTCTAGTTCCAACACCTACCCTTCCATTGTAGGTTTGAAATTTTAAGCAGATTATGTTTGTGTAATGGATATCAGATGATGGCTGGAGTATCCTTCTGCCTAATGGAATATTGAAGAGATCTATATGTGTTTGAGTAAATTTCAGTTGTTAAAGGACAAGGCGATAATGTTTTGGCCTGAAGTTTAGGGGTTCTTAATTATTCTGGTGTGACAGTACCATCTGTGTCGGAAACCCATGGATATAGTCAGTTTACGGTTACAAACAGAGGCAACCGGGCAACTAGGTAAGCAAATTGATAGGAAATTATTCAAATTAAATTGATCCCAATGGCAAGGTAAACCTAGAGACTCTTGACAAAACAGTGTGCCTAATCCTAAGGGCATGTGATATGTTCCAATTTCCTCGAACCCGACAACTGATCCCAAAATTGGAAAGCTCGTTCTCTTCCCAATTTTTTGTGTAAAAAATCACTAAAATCTGACCATCGAAAATTTGACCCGATTACATTACTTTCCTTCCTATAGGATAAGGAAAGAAATTTCAGTTGTTAAAGGACAAGGCGATAATGTTTTGGCCTGAAGTTTAGGGGTTCTTAATTATTCTGGTGTGACAGTACCATCTGTTTCGGAAACCCATGGATATAGTCAGTTTACGGTTACAAACGGAGGCAACTGGGCAACTAGGTAAGCAAATCAATAGGGAATTATTCAAATTAAATTGATCCCAATGGCAAGGTAAACCTAGAGACTCTTGACAAAATAGTGTGCCTAATCCTAAGGGCATGTGATATTGTGACAGTACCATCTGTGTCGGAAACCCATGGATATAGTCAGTTTACGGTTACAAACAGAGGCAACCGGGCAACTAGGTAAGCAAATTGATAGGAAATTATTCAAATTAAATTGATCCCAATGGCAAGGTAAACCTAGAGACTCTTGACAAAACAGTGTGCCTAATCCTAAGGGCATGTGATATGTTCCAATTTCCTCGAACCCGACAACTGATCCCAAAATTGGAAAGCTCGTTCTCTTCCCAATTTTTTGTGCTAAAAAATTAAACCCAGAAATCAACCATTGGCGGTTCATACATACAGAATTTAGTTTGCCAAATTTAATGAAAATTGGGCAAGAGCTATAGTGAAAGTCGAGATTTATGGTGAAATAAACAGAAATATTTACAATCCGAATGCAAATTTGTAGTGTTGAAACTTGGAACTCCCTTCGTCCGTTCGAAAAGAAAGCTATTTCAACTCTCATGTGCTGACCGTTTCCTCATATTGAATTCCACTTCCTTCTTTATAATAGAAGACATTTTCCTCTCCATTAGTTTTGCATTGTTTTTCCCATAAGTTGCAGCTTGCATCAAATGACTTTCCCCATAGGAGTCAGGTTTTGTGGTTAGGGCGCGAAAAGTTTGGGTATGTTCACGAAAAATAAACAGGTTAAAAATGTTTCTTTACATTTTGACTTCATTTGTTCTTGGACTTAGAATTTGCATTCAACCACAACGTAGAATTGTCAGTAATATGAGCAAAGAAAGTATTTTTTTCTTGCAAACCCTACTTGAATTTTGTTTTGTAAAATTGGTAGTAGTTTTTGCTCGAACATACCCGGTGTTTCTTAGAGACACCTTAGGTTTCAGGTTTATACTGGGGTGACACAGGGCTAAACCACGTCTCCAGCAGCTTGTTCACGACATATTTCCGTCATTAACCCTACTGTTCCAAATCATTGGACATGCTCGCTCTTTCTGATTGTTGTTTCTTTCTTGTTTCTTCTGATTTCATAATGTTTCCAATAACGTCTGTATCATCAGCCCCATTACACTCGTAATTCTCATCTTATCTTTCGCCATAACATACATAACTGCTGAAAGGATTATCCGATATTAAAACTTTTGATAAAACAGATCAATTTGACCGATTTTGGGACAAAGAAATTAGACAAATGACTGATCAGTACCGGCTCATGGGTATCGAGTTCCTTCTAGCACCTCACAAGTAACGCCACTGATTGATACCCCTATCATATTCTGAATAACATACATAACTGCTGAAAGGATTATCCGATATTAAAACTTTTGATAAAACAGATCAATTTGTCCGTTTTTGGGACAACGAAATTAGACAAATGACTGATCAGTACCTACCGGCTCATGTGTATCGAGTTCTGAAGGGGAGGGGGAGGGTCTATTTCAAAGTCATTAATTCATCATCCACTATTCGGAGAGATACACGAAATACGTATAGGGTGTCCATCATATTCCAGAACATCTGTGTATTCCTACTTTGGTACAATACCTAAACTATTAGTTTTTGTAAAATTTCAGAAAATGAGATGAGGTTTGTTTTTGGAACGGCTTGCTAATACCTCCATTGTTACAGTTCTCTCTACCTATTATCGTCAAAAAAGTCAATTTTAACCCAATAGGTAGGTAATTTACATCTCTCAAACTGTTTAGTATCTTCAAAAAAGTCAATTTTAACCCAATAGGTAGGTAATTTACATCTCTCAAATTGTTAGGTTAACCCTCTCAGTTCGGTACGTTAAAATTTGGACACCCTGTATACTCGATCACAGATAGAGTAACGCCACTGATTGATACCCCTATCATATTCTGGAGGGGAGGGGGAGGGTCTATTTCAAAGTCATTAATTCATCATCCACTATTCAGAGAGATACACGAAATACGTATAGGGTGTCCTTAAACTTCACTCGTGAAACTAATTTCACTATCAAGTACATCGAGTAATAAATGAGAGCCGAAATGAAAGATCACGACAAGTCAAGGAGACTACCGAACTCAAGGCTTCCACTGATGTATCAACAACAGAACACTAAATGATAGAGTGAGCAGCGTAAACATATTGTGGACTGTGAATAGAGTTAAGAGCGAGGTACAGAGACTGTACTGGTCCAAGTTAACCCAATGCTTCGGCCGTGGCAGAGGAGGGGGTGGGATAGTCCTGTATGACGTCATTCAGAAGTCATTGATCCACAGATAACAACAGACTAGTAATCAGTAGAATATGCCCCATTGAAATGCCGAAACCACATTTGGTCAGTTGAATCACATGTTACTGTTAAAAGTGTGTTTGGACTTTTGAACTCAGGAAGCTTCCATTTGGTCTTTGCATAACCCCATGAAATATTCAAACAATAGTTTTTGTAACATCACAGATTTTTTAGGAAACATAATTCTGATGTAGATGAACTTAAACGGCAGAAGAAAACAATATTAGAAGGCCTTTATAGCATAGTATTTTGAAATTTATTTTATCTCCACTAAACCATGCAGTGACCAGGTACTTAGGTACTTTATATACTGGACGTTTGTATATTTTTGCAAAAATTCCCGCGAGAATCTCATCTGGAAGAATTCCTCTGTTATCTCGTGAAATTCCACCGCTCAGAACAGTATGGAATACCCAATACCCATGATATGATGGAAGTAGCCCGTATTCCATGAATGGGTTGATAATTTAACTTATCAAATTTTATCACTCGGGTATTATACAATGTAAAGAGTAACAGTCAGATATAATTATCTTTTTTATAATACCGAGAACCTCTCAAACTGGGTGGATCACAATTAGGAACTCCATTCTACAGGGTACCTAGTATAAAGTTTATTGGAACTTTGAGCGATATTCATCATAGTTTATACGTACTTAGTCGTGGAGTTAGTGCGGCATGGTTAGCTGAAATATTGACCCAAATATGTGTACGAAGTCTCAAATAACCCAAGTCTCAAAAGGAGGAACACCAATTGATGAAGTGATTCTTCAAGACTTAAGACCTTCACTTCAACTTCTCCTTGACTTCAAAGTTTCAGGACACGCTCTAAACTTTGACAGGCATGCGGTTTTGAAGAGAAAATCACTCCCAATCTGAACTTGGATCATTTTCACTCCCAGATCTCATTGAGAACTCAAGAACTCCGTGATGCAAGTGGAGTACCGTACCGATTACACCATGACGTAGGTCTGATTACCATCGTTACAAGTGATCTACTTATCTATTGTGGAGCATAACATCACACTGATTGTAGAGTACCATTACACCAGGTACGGTTAGCAGGCAAACATTTGTACCAGTGTGCCTAATGGATGCGAAGTGAAACTCTAGGAAACTCTAGGGAACGAGTGAAAACCTCGTCACCGTAACGAAATGCTGAATGCTACAGGGTGACCGAGTTATGTACGAATTAATAGTGACAAAAGAACTGTGCGGTCGTCAGGAATCAACAAAAAATGGTTACATCAGGATGCGAAGTGAAACTCTAGGAAACTCTATGGAACGAGTGAAAACCTCGTCACCGTAACGAAATGCTGAATGCTACAGGGTGACCGAGATATGTACGAATTAATAGTGACAAAAGAACTGTGCGGTCGTCAGGAATCAACACAAATGGTTACATCAACGAAATCAACACCAAATTTTCTCTATTGAAAGGTTCTGGGACTTCACTACAAAACCACCAAGGTGTATTTATCTTGAGAAACGGCGTTTAAATATTGTTAGATCTTGGTTTAGCGGGCAGCGTTTCTTTAGGTGGTGCACTTGTTGATTTAGGTTTTCGCCTGTCTATCTGAGAACTATCTCCCATCCTTTAACCACCATATAAAGTACTATTGGAGTATCTATGGACTAGAATGGACCCAAATTCAGGAAGATTTAGAATCATAAGCCACAAGGTCTATGGATCGTTGGATAGGTATCGAATTATGGACTGAATTGAGACTTTTCTTCTGTACTTCCATTTGTTTAGGTGTGTCGTTAGCTTTGAAATAGATTGGATCTATAAGCAGCCCTTGTAAATTTCAAATGTATTTTTGACAGCTTCTAGGTTGTGGGGTCTTTAAATATTTATGAGTTTGTTTCTCTATGGGTTGAAATCCTATTGAAGACTTACGAATGCAATATCCAACCATTACCATCAGTCTCTCCTGTGATAGAACCAAGGACGTTCCACTCAAGCTACCAACAACGAGAACCACTCAGCCACAAAAGTTTAATTAAACATCCAGCATTTATGAGTTTGTTTCTCTATGGGTTGAAATCCTATTGAAGACTTACGAATGCAATATCCAACCATTACCATCAGTCTCTCCTGTGACAGAACCAAGGACGTTCCACTCAAGCTACCAACAACGAGAACCACTCAGCCACAAAAGTTTAATTAAACATCCAGAAAACTACGTCCGAACTCTGAATCAGTACAGAAATGGAAAATTCCTCACACAGAACGCCATACAATGTAGGTAGGACAAAAATAGAAATTCCAAATGTAACGATAAATACTGTTATGTAAATAATATTTCAAGTGAAAGAATAAATAAGTAAATACCATGGAACAACTTTATGATTCATAAAAAAAAACTAACACCACCAGATGAAGGGGACAACGCCCTAGTGAACTAAAACGAATAATTATAAACACCAGAAAGTTATAGAAATATAAGAATTTCATAGAATGTGTGTTGAGTGAAGAGGCTAATGGCAGAACACAGAATTAAAAACATGTCGATAAATACTGTTATGTAAATAATATTTCAAGTGAAAGAATAAATAAGTAAATACCATGGAACAACTTTATGATTCATAAAAAAAAAAAAAAACTAACACCACTAGATGAAGGGGACAACGCCCTAGTGAACTAAAACGAATAATTATAAACACCAGAAAGTTAAAGAAATATAAGAATTTCATAGAATGTGTGTTGAGTGAAGAGGCTAATGGCAGAACACAGAATTAAAAACATGGTGTCAGTAACATTCTAGTAGCAAAGGCATTAATTTGATAAAGTCAGAACCGAATATGTGAGCTGGGCCAAAGGTTTCTCTACCATATTGTAGTCAACTGATAAGGTGATAACAACATTTTTGGAATGTTTGAACGCGTGACATGCTCCTCCTTGATGTAACGGTCATAAAACAATGCTAGATTATTGGTTTTCAAATGAGGGAAATTGAACCAAAAAGGGATTTTGTAGGAGAGGGGGAATAAACATGTGAGCTGGGCCAAAGGTTTCTCTACCATATTGTAGTCAACTGATAAGGTGATAACAACATTTTTGGAATGTTTGAACGCGTGACACGCTCCTCCTTGATGTAACGGTCATAAAACAATGCTAGATTATTGGTTTTCAAATGAGGAAAATTGAACCAAAAAGGGATTTTGTAAGAGAGGGGGGAATAACCTTTGACACGTTTGGCAACGTAGCCTACTTTTTAGATGAATCCTTGCTGCCATATTCAAATGGATGAACCATAGTTCGGAATTCGAAACACGAAGATATCCACTACACCAGTAGTCTAGTGGTTACCCTCGTCAAATTTGATAACTTGACTTGGACTCTAGCCACCAGCCTCCAGATCAAAAGACACGCTAACCACTACACCACTGAGATTAGTTCGGAATTCGAAACACGAAGATATCCACTACACCAGTAGTCTAGTGGTTACCCTAATTCGATAGTTCACACAGTGCGAGCAATCCACTCTCTCGATGTTTGAGATTGTGAGTTTCACAGACACGTTATATTTTTTGTTTGATTAGTTGAGAAACATTTCGGAGGGGAAGCGAAATGAAATGTGGAGTAAATAAATAGAACTGTTCAAACGAAGCTGAAAATAGTTTCAGCAAAAACCGTTACCGACTGATATGACAATACTTTAAGCGCTAGAGTCTTGTCACTTTATTTTCTTTTGAGTACCTACTCAAAAGAAATCTTTACTGGAGCCAAACCGCGAAATGGTATTTCTCTAAATTAAATACAGATTTCCTCAAAATGAAACATGTGACGTGATAGTAGTGTGTTTTTAATTGTTTCCAATACAAAAGAGCCAGTTTCGTCTATTACTTTATTATTATTATTATTTTTTTTTTTTAAGGCTTTAATGGCAGGATTCTCACCTAGTGAGCTCTTCCACCCAACCACCCAACTTTACTACATAATGTAGGGGAAGCGAAATGAAATGTGGAGTAAATAAATAGAACTGTTCAAACGAAGCTGAAAATAGTTTCAGCAAAAACCGTTACCGACTGATTTGAAAATACTTTAAGACGCTAGAGTCTTGTCACTTCATTTTCTTTTGAGTATCTACCTACTCAAAAGAAATCTTTACTGGAGCCAAACCGCGAAATGGTATTTCTCTAAATTAAATACAGATTTCCTCAAAATGAAACACGTGACGTGATAGTAGTGTGTATTTAATTGTTTCCAATACAAAAGAGCCAGATTCGTCTGTTACTTTACTACATAATGTGCGATAGTTCACAGAGTGCGAGCAATCCACTCTCTCGATGTTTGAGATTGTGAGTTTCACAGACACGTTATATTTTTTGTTTGATTAGTGGAGAAACATTTCGGAGGGGAAGCGAAATGAAATGTGGAGTAAGTAAATAGAACTGTTCAAACGAAGCTGAAAATAGTTTCAGCAAAAACCGTTACCAACTGATATGACAATACTTCAAGACGCTAGAGTCTTGTCACTTCATTTTCTTTTGAGTACCTACTCAAAAGAAATCTTTACTGGAGCCAAACCGCGAAATGGTATTTCTCTAAATTAAATACAGATTTCCTCAAAATGAAACACGTGACGTGATAGTAGTGTGTATTTAATTGTTTCCAATACAAAAGAGCCAGTTTCGTCTATCACTTTACTACATAATGTGCATGGTCAACATTTCAAAGCAACTTCATGACATAGGAGAGTCCGATATATGGTTCTTTATCCTGAAATTCCGTCTAATCACAAACTGAGTTCTCCGAAAATTCGCCCCTTTGTTTGGAACATGAAACAGTCTTTTCTCCCCGTTGCCGTTGTGTTGAAAATGAAACACTCGGGTCCCCCAGAAAAACAGGGAATCGTATGCAACGTTCTTTGAATGCCAATGGAAACGAACGAGAAAAATGTTCCCCTTTTCTCAACTTCATGACATAGGAGAGTCCGATATATCGTTCTTTATCCTGAAATTCCGTCTAATCACAAACTGAGTTCTCCGAAAATTCGCCCTTTGTTTGGAACATGAAACAGTCTTTTCTCCCCGTTGCCCTTGTGTTGAAAATGAAACACTCGGGTCCCCCAGAAAAACAGAGAATCGTATGCAACGTTCTTTGAATGCCAATGGAAACGAACGAGAAAAATGTTCCCCTTTTCCCATCGAGAAGAAATCAATGAGACCTCTTTACTAGCGAGACATGCGTGGTACGCTCCGACGAAGCACATTTCTTGTTTTGACACAGCTCCCCCTACTCGGGTCCCCCAGAAAAACAGAGAATCGTATGCAACGTTCTTTGAATGCCAATGGAAACGAACGAGAAAAATGTTCCCCTTTTCCCGTCGAGAAGAAATCAATGAGACCTCTTTACTAGCGAGACATGCGTGGTACGCTCCGACGAAGCACATTTCTTGTTTTTTCGACACAGCTCCCCCTCCCCCCATTCCGGTGTCGAAAAAATGTGCCATGAGAGGAAAGCATGAGGATACACAAAACCCAACATATGTTTGCACAACCATGTGACAAAAATGTGGGGCTAAGCGCGAGGAAGAAGGGGGAAGGGTGTTGAAACCCATATGACCTAATGCTTCCATAACGGATTATGATCATCATGTGAGATATGATAATACGTATTGGGTATACTATTCGCCATACAGCCTACCTAGTCAAGTGATCATAACACTGCCCTAGCACGCAGGAGATTCGGGTTCAATGCCCGGCGCGCAGGGTCCGGCAGGGTTGATTTTTTTCTCCGCTCATCTTCTAAAGCTGTTAGATATAAAGAGAAAATGGAAACAACTGCTGACACCAGCTGTTAAAAAATCGCACGGCGCGAACGACATGCATAAAACATAGGTACAGCGCCTAATAAAAAAAAAAAAAAGTAATCGCTTACCAGTTAGAAAGAAAAACTGCGGGATTGCGGGATTGGAAAAAGGTGCGGGATCCCGCGGGATTGCGGGATCCCGCATTGCAATCCCTAATCCCGTGCTTCAACTTTTACAAAGGGTCAATTTCTAGGGTCCAAATAATAAATACACGTGAATGGACCATTTATGTATTTCTGCCGACAAGTATGTACGTAGGATCTGTCTTCAGTACAAAAGATAGGTATAGCGAACCATTGAACGTTTAGGACGCTCTCAAACTTTCTTGACTTGGCAGGGCGAATCCGCGAGATCGCATTTTGATGTATCGGGTTCGATTCTTGATTTTATTTATCACAAGGTATTTTATTAATTATTCTATGAACGAACGTAGAGAGTTCCAGGGTTTTAATCGAAAATTTTTCTTTCGTCTATGGGTCTGATTCGCAACAACTCTTGAACGGTTGGTCCGATTTTGCAGAAATTTGACACACATGTTGAACGCATAAAGAAAATTTGGCTCCACTGGGGGTCCATGGTGCACTATTTCAGAGTGAGTTCTTCAATTTCGGCTGAACTACAGGTACATATTTCTTAAACGGCACTAGAACTCAAAGACAAAATTTGCTGGACTGATATTGTTCGCGTTCACGATAACAAAAGCAACTAAATCACCGAACCGCTCAAACAAATTGAATAATATGTGACTCGCATTTTGATGTATCGGGTTCGATTCTTGATTTTATTTATCACAAGGTATTTAATTAATTATTCTATGAACGAACGTAGTGAGTTCAAGGGTTTAAATCGAAAATTTTTCTTTCGTCTATGGGTCTGATTCGCAACAACGCTTGGACGGTTGGTTCGATTTTGCAGAAATTTGACACACATGTTGAACGCATAAAGAAAATTTGGCTCCACTGGGGGTCCATGGGGCACTATTTCAGAGTGAGTTCTTCAATTTCGGCTGAACTACAGGTACATATTTCTTAAACGGCACTAGAACTCAAAGACAAAATTTGCTGGATTGATATTGTTCGCGTTCACGATAAAGAAAGCAACTAAATCACCGAACCGCTCAAACAAATTGAATAATATGTGACGTAGGTATAAATCAGGCAAATCAGGTTAACTTCTGACCTGAACCCTTTCCACCTTTCACTCGATAGCGACGATTGATTGCTGATCAAATGTATATCCAATTCAAATTAGTATTGTAGTCAAATCGTCAGGTCGTAAATTGGATGGTGGCTCAAAAGCCAAGAGTAAGGCGTGTCATGAGAGGTGCTCTATACTAGCGCTACTTCCAATTGAAAATTGTGATACGCCTGGCAGAGAAAGTTGTTTTCTAGGATCTGCGTTGGTGATCCAATTTCGACTGAACTACAGGTACATATTTCTTAAACGGCACTAGAACTCAAAGACAAAATTTGCTGGATTGATATTGTTCGCGTTCATGATAACGAAAGCAACTAAATCACCGAACCGCTCAAACAAATTGAATAATATGTGACGTAGGTATAAATCAAGCAAATCAGGTTAACTTCTGACCTGAACCCTTTCCACCTTTCACTCGATAGCGACGATTGATTGCTGATCAAATGTATATCCAATTCAAATTAGTATTGTAGTCAAATAGTCAGGTCGTAAATTGGATGGTGGCTCAAAAGCCAAGAGTAAGGCGTGTCATGAGAGGTACTCTATACTAGCGCTACTTCCAATTGAAAATTGTGATACGCCTGGCAGAGAAAGTTGTTTTCTAGGATCTGCGTTGGTGATACATCATGTTTATTAGCTTCTCTCTCTTGGGGAGCATTCACAGTATTATTCTAGACCAGACAAATACTGAAGACCACTGAGCTACCTACATCGGTAGTCTGGTAAGTTGGAGTTACAGGTTCGAGTCCCATCAGTTTCTACCGCCTGCAATCGGCATCTGAAAGAGACAATTCCCTTTTCCTTAAGGCAGCCGCACAATGTACCTATAACTTGAATCAATAAGTTAGACTATGGTATTTTTTTGACCATTTTTTTCTAGTCTCTCCACATAATTTATGATTTATGAAAACGCCACCGATTGTGTTGTTGAGTCGGACACCAGCTATGAATAAAATTTACATACATACGATTGTGTTACTTCAGAGCGACCCCTTCATTTGACCTTTAGTTCCCCCGGAATCTATATCAAAGGGGGACTAGGTAAAGTTCCCCCACCACTCAGCACGTAGGTATATTTAGGTAATCACAGCTGTTCCGTTAGTAATTAACTAATTACTAATCAATATTGGATAATTAGCTCCGTGTTCGTAGGTTACCTATACGGATATGGTAATTTGCCATCTCCAATATTTTCCAGTGAGGTGTATGGAGCTTTGACATCTCCACTAATTTAATCAATTTTCTTGCGCTCTAAATGTTTTGGTACTTCACTAATTTTCTCGCCAGTTGCATGTTTATACCTTGTTCATACTGCCTGTACATGACTGAAAAGTCCCCTTACATGATGGTTTTTCATATCAACTAATATTCTCAAGTTGTAATTTTCATGGTGCTTTGGCATCTCCACCAATGTCACCAAGTTTCTAGTGTTGGTAAGTTGTATGACTTGTATGGCACTTTATGAACTAAAATGTGTATATCTATATATATCTCAATCTAGGAAACACTTACAGGAATGTGAAAACACTCAGAGTAGGGTTAATTAGAGAAGGTCCAACACCAACACTAAGAAAGTGTTTAGCGTTAGTTTATAAACATGGGTGCATAGGAGATGTTGCCAGTTGTTTTCAACCAATTATGGAAGGGTCATTTGTGCTGTTCTTTATTTAATGAAATTTCAATATTTTTTGAGGCCGAGTCGAGGCTCTTTTTCTGAGCTGTGAAGTTCTCTTAACGTCTGAACCACTGGCACTTGTGAGTATGACATCAATATGTTCCAGGTTGTTCTTACCCCAACCATCTACCGCACTGATATACATAGGTACAATAAAACAATGGGCAAATATTAATAACTTGGGAATTCACCACAGGGGGGAAGACCCGAACACCCGGATATATACTTAGTCTGTATCTTACACTGAATTAATCTCTTCAGTTCTAGGATTTGAAACAGCGTCCATACTTGTACTATGTCGATCAACATCGCCTAAAGCACGTCCACGTTATAAAGTTTTTTTATTCCGCCAAAATCCTCTGATCTCATATGGGTTTCCGATGAGCATGTCAAATTTGATAACTTGACTTGGACTCTAGCCACCAGCCTCCAGATTAAAAGACACGCTAACCACTACACCACTGATACCTATCCAACGATCCATAGACCTTGTGGCTTATGATTCTAAATCTTCCTGAATTTGGGTCCATTCTAGTCCATAGATACTCCAATAATACTTTATATGGTAGTTAAAGGATGGGAGATAGTTCTCAGATAGACGGGCGAAAACCTAAATCAACAAGTGCACCACCTAAAGAAACGCTGCCCGCTAAACCAAGATCTAACAATATTGCCTGCTAACCGTACCTGGTGTAATGGTGAAGTCCCAGAACCTTTCAATAGAGAAAATTTGGTGTTGATTTCGCTGATGTAACCATTTGTAAAAAATCTGTGATGTTACAAAAACTATTGTTTGAATATTTCATGGGGTTATGCAAAGACCAAATGGAAGCTTCCTGAGTTCAAAAGTCCAAACACACTTTTAACAGTAACATGTGATTCAACTGACCAAATGTGGTTTCGGCATTTCAATGGGGCATATTCTACTGATTACTAGTCTGTTGTTATCTGTGGATCAATGACTTCTGAATGACGTCATACAGGACTATCCCACCCCCTCCTCTGCCACGGCCGAAGCATTGGGTTAACTTGGACCAGTACAGTCTCTGTACCTCGCTCTTAACTCTATTCACAGTCCACAATATGTTTACGCTGCTCACTCTATCATTTAGTGTTCTGTTGTTGATACATCAGTGGAAGCCTTGAGTTCGGTAGTCTCCTTGACTTGTCGTGATCTTTCATTTCGGCTCTCATTTATTACTCGATGTACTTGATAGTGAAATTAGTTTCACGAGTGAAGTTTAACTTGTTCTAGATTGTATATTGCGGGAGGAACAAAACATTCTCAAAGTTTCAGGTTGGTTATTGTTTCAGGTGCGTGTGGTTTTTTGCTCAAATAGCTGATTTTATGGTAATATAACCGGGCGTCGGCATCGTGTCCGTCGTTTCGTTTCCAACTCTTGACGTTCATGGAGCATCATTTAAAAGATGATAGTGTTCCTATCGTAAGAACGACTATCATGAGTACTATCGTAAGATAAACTCCATGATACTTACTGTGCTGCGGGCACTATCTATCAATCTGTCATTATAGCAGAGTAGTAAATAAGACAACTTTTTTTTTTTTTTTTTAATTCATAGGGGTAACGAACGGTTAAGGTGGGTTGTGCAGAGTCGCTCTTGGAATAGGGCCCTAGTGCCTTCAACAGTTCATTGCCACTAACTTTTAAGTTTAACTTTCAACAAACCTAGTTGAGTTTCTTATCTGCATAAGGTTGAAGGGCGTGTTTTCTCTATCTGATCTTCCCTCAATACTGTTTCCTAATTTTATGTGGCCAGCCATCCCCCATCTAGGTATATCCTAGTATCTACTCTTCTGAAGGGCGTGTTTTCTCTATCTGATCTTCCCTCAATACTGTTTCCTAATTTTATGTGGCCAGCCATCCCCCATCTAGGTATATCCTATATCCTAGTACTCTTTCCTAATTTTATGTGGCCATCCCCTACCTATATCCCATACGTTATTTTAGTACTCTACTCATCTCGTATCCATATATTGACTTTCCTCTTATTTGTATTACCTACCCCTTTTTTTATTGCTTTTTTCTGTCTTGCTTCCTTTTCTTTATCTTTTTCTTCCTCCTCCTTTTTCTCTCAACGGATCAATTTTTATAGCTTTCTATTTCTTCTGGTAGTATGTCTTCCCATTCCTCTCTCCCTCTCTCTCACCCTATTCCCAATCTCTCCCTCCCTTCTCTCTTATTTCTCTCTCCCTCCCTGTCTTTTCTTTGTTTCATTACTTTTTCCTACCGGTAAACAAAATTATAATAGATAATAATAATTTGAGTTTCAAAAATCTGAACGCCGCACCTTATTTTAACTCTTTAGACGGTATGAACATAAAATCTCTACTCATAATAGCATGGAAATGCAAAAAGTCCTTTGTCCCTTGCATGTGAATTTTATGTGGTACCACACCATAAGGTTTTACTACCCATCCTGTTCTTGAAGCTCATGTTTACAGCGTTTTTATAACTTCATTTCAATTGTGTTTGCTTTATGGGGTTGTTTGACATGATGTCAATTTGGCTGAGTAATACCTCAGTAGTTATACCTATATCTACTCATACATTATAGTTGGGTTTTATTAGGATTACTAACATCCCCCTTCGGTTTTATTGGGCGTGCTGGGGGTGCGCGAACGTCAAGACGGTCAAGTGCTGAAATTTTCCAGTGGTTGATTGACCTATGGATACTGAGTCCAAGGACTAGACTTGAACTTAAATGACGAACCTCCAAATCTGAAGTCCACCATTTCTTAACTCCGTACACAAAAAGCCCAATCTGAGGCTTAGGTGTAGAGGCTAAACAGTCCTAAAGGATGGGTTATGCTTCTACGAATCTACAAAGTCCACCTTATAGCAGAGTACACCATCACCGTATAATTGAGCCTTCTTCCAAGAAATAATCCGACTGATTTATTATTCGATCCCAATAGTTTTAGATAATACGAGTACACCAAATGGTCTGGATCAAAGCAATAGAATCGCGATAGAAGACCGATTGTACCCCCTTCTAGACCGTGTCATGTCACCACATTATACCCGCATGATTGGAACTGTAACTGTATCTAAAGAGGTTTGTTTTTTGCCTGTGTGTCTACAAACAGTTTCTCGCGTTATTTACATAAACTTTTGTTTGTTTTACTTTGAACCGGGTGTCACAATACAAACTTTTTCATTACTTGATAGTGATTGGAAAAGGAAACACAACCATATCTTTTGGATTTTCACCGATCAGGATGCTTTACCGATATATTATGATCTTACTTATCTTCGTGAAAGAGAGCAACCATACACAATGAAAATGAAGACCTATCATAATTATCTAATTTCAGATTCCCTGATCCGTAACCTAATTGTTTTCAGATTTCCTGGAGTCCCAACAAGGTTCCTGTCGCGATCCTCCACATAAGTTACGTCAGAAATGTCTGGATGTGTTACGTTTGGCTTTGGAAACCAAGAAGAGCAAGTTCGTGGCATTCGGCATTTCAGGATTGCATGTAAGTTTCCTAGGACAATCGGTACCAATTGCCTGCAACTTTGTTAAAACTCCTAGTAAATAACCACCTAGATGATTGATCAACCAGGCATGCATCCATTGTTGCTGGGCATTACAGGATGTCTTTAGCCTTGGGGGCACTGAGGAGCTAGTTGAAATTCCTAGTTGAAAGATAGTTAGTCAAGAATAGCTAGTTGAAAGCTAGTTATTAAAGATGAAGTAGCATAAAACCTGATCCTTACTGGTTTAAAGGGTTGCTCTCTTCAAAGTTCCCAAAAAAAGTTTCAAAAAAGAACTTCAAAACGGACCTAGACCTAAAATTACGTCGGACTTGTTTATTTTCAGAAAATGGTCCGCGATGACAGATTCCAAGCTCTTTTGGAGCCAGAGAATGACACCTGTTGGTTTTCGTCCCCCTACTCACACCACATTTTTTTCCGAACCGATAAAGTGTAGAGCTTTTAGGGAGGGATTAAATATAAGAAGTAGCTTTTATAGTTTTTTGTATCTCGGATTTGGCCTGAAGTCGATTAGATTTGTTTGCTCAGTGGGAATCAATTCAACCTACCTATAGGTCTTAAAAAAAAGCTTCTTCTTTATTATTTTTGAGTACATAAGGTGTTTCCACCGCCTTTTTTTCGTGGCTACAAAACATCTGCTACTTTATACTCCGTGTCTGTGTCATAGCCATAGCATGCTCATCCCGTAGTATCTTGTCATATTGGGCGAAAAGAGACACAATGTTCCCCAGTTAGGTGCCGGGTCAACACGAGAGCATCAGAAAGCACGTGATAAATGGTTATTAATAGAGACGAGTCTACCCCTTGTCAAGTGCTTACCCTCAACACTCCGAGTTGTGTAAGACCACATTTCCAGGAGAAGGTAACTAGAAGAAGGGGAAAGAGACCGCACTTGAGGGGAGTAGAAAAGTTCCCCAGAAGGAGAGGAACCAGACGAGAGGAAGGAAGGGAAAGAAATGAGAGACAGAAGAAAATGTAGAGAGATGATGGGACACATACGAAGGGGTGGGTGGGTTAGGAGTGAACAGAAAACAGGTGGAGGGAAAGAAGGAGAAGAGAAGTTATAGTGATGTTCGAAGAAGAGCAAGTTCGTGGCATTCGGCATTTCAGGATTGCATGTAAGTTTCCTAGGACAATCGGTACCAATTGCCTGCAACTTTGTTAGAACTCTTAGTAAATAAGCACCTCGATGATTGATCAACCAGGCATGCATCCATTGTTGCTGGGCATTACAGGATGTCTTTAGCCTTGGGGGCACTGAGAAGCTAGTTGAAATTCCTAGTTGAAAGATAGTTAGTAAAGATTAGCTAGTTGAAAGCTAGTTATTAAAGATGAAGTAGCATAAAACCTGATCCTTACTGGTTAAAAGGGTTGCTCTCTTCAAAGTTCCCAAAAAAAGTTTCAAAAAAGAACTTCAAAACGAACCTAGACCTAAAATTACGTCGGACTTGTTTATTTTCAGAAAATGGTCCGCGATGACAGATTCCAAGCTCTTTTGGAGCCAGAGAATGACACCTGTTGGTTTTCGTCCCAAGTGCTAAGTGCCATCACCTCCATTCACACTCAATCCGATGATACCCAGGTGGATTTGTTGAAGGTATGATCGCTATGAATAGTCTAACAGCCGGGTTTATAGTCCCATTGACTTTCCCGTTGGTGTAAGAAACAGTACTTTACGTCCCGTTGGTGTAAGAAACAGTACTTTACATTTTTACATAGCATTTTGAACCAAAAAGAATTTTTGACCAATCAGCTGATCCAATATGTAATCCAGCATGTGATTTATAAATCCAGAAAAAGCGTCAAGAAATGGACTAAAATAATGATTCTAGAAAGTCAACATAAGGCTGTAGACTGTAGACCTACGATTCAGGTTACTACTACATTCCAACTTGCTTGTTTAAACTGCTGAAACAAGTTCGGCACTTGCGTCAACAAGTCAAGTAAGGCTGTGCATGGACTTAGGGCGTTTGGGACAACACGTACTGCTAGCTATTCAGGGCGCCCAATTTTATTGTTCCATTCCCTTATGCTGAAATACCAATTCCATTACATTGTTCAAAGGTCCTCCTGAACATCGCCTGTACATCTCATTGGATGGTGAATGGTCGCATTATTATCCGGATACTAACTAACAAAGAAAAGACAGGGAGGGAGAGAGAAATAAGAGAGAAGGGAGGGAGAGATTGGGAATAGGGTGAGAGAGAGGGAGAGAGGAATGGGAAGACATACTACCTGAAGAAATAGAAAGCTATAAAAATTGATCCGTTGAGAGAAAAAGGAGGAGGAAGAAAAAGATAAAGAAAAGGAAGCAAGACAGAAAAAAAGCAATAAAAAAGGGGTAGGTAATACAAATAAGAGGAAAGTCAATATATGGATACGAGATGAGTAGAGTACTAAAATAACGTATGGGATATAGGTAGGGAATGGCCACATAAAATTAGGAAAGAGTACTAGGATATACCTAGATGGGGGATGGCTGGCCACATAAAATTGGGAAACAGTATTGAGGGAAGATCAGATAGAGAAGACACGCCCTTCAACCTTATGCAGATAAGAAACTCAACTAGATTTGTTGAAAATTAAACTTAAAAGTTAGTGGATAGTGGTAATGGACTGTCAATGAAGTGATTCCCATTATGCAGTTTATAGTCAGCAAGATTGGCGAGGAGCAAGAGTAAGTGCCTTTTACTACGAGTCTTTAATATATGTTAGACAGATAGTTACCCATGTTGATATCAAGCAAAGTTGCTTTTAGTGATCCTGGTGTTTTTCACGTGATATAGCCATTGTAATGTGGTTAACCAGAGGGTCACCCATCCTAATACTAACCACGTGCAACGTTGTTTAAATGCAAAAAAAAAAAAAACTTTGAAACTCTATTTCGTGGTAATATAGGTTGGGTGGTCCTTCGAACGCTTACGTGATATAGCCATTGTAATGTGGTTAACCAGAGGGTCACCCATCCTAATACTAACCACGTGCAACGTTGTTTAAATGCAAAAAAAACTCTATTTCGTGGTAATATAGACGTTCGCGCGCCTCCCGGCACGCTTGATTCTATGATCCATCGGGAACTGGTGTTAATAGGAATTCATTCAACAACCGGGAACTGGTGTTAATAGGAATTCATTCAACAACCGGGAACTGGTGTTAATAGGAACATTCAATGTGTTAATAGGAATCTTCTGTTCTATTTCCCAGGGACAGCCCCAGCACTTTATTCCTACTCGAATGTCTTCTCACCCTGGTATCCTGTCTCTCCCCCTCTGTTCACGCCAATGCCCACTTCATCTCGTTCCTATGGCAGAAGCTATGTCCGGCCCTGGTGTCTCTGTTGGGCTCTCCTCCCCTGGACAAGATCACATCAGGGGAGGAGACGGGAGAGGAAGTAGGGAGGGGCTCAGGAAGGCTGGCAACAGCCCCTCGCTTCGATAGTCAACAGGCCAAGACGGTGTACTGGTGAGTAATTCGTATGTTTTATTATTGAACTGTTAGATATTAGGTATCTTTTTCAATAAATAAGCTCCCGTCTCCTCCCCTGATGTGATCTTGTCCAGGGGAGGAGAGCCCAACAGAGACACCAGGGCCGGACATAGCTTCTGCCATAGGAACGAGATGAAGTGGGCATTGGCGTGAACAGAGGGGGAGAGACAGGATACCAGGGTGAGAAGACATTCGAGTAGGAATAAAGTGCTGGGGCTGTCCCTGGGAAATAGAACAGAAGATTCCTATTAACACATTGAATGTTCCTATTAACACCAGTTCCCGGTTGTTGAATGAATTCCTATTAACACCAGTTCCCGATGGATCATAGAATCAAGCGTGCCGGGAGGCGCGCGAACGTCTATATTACCACGAAATAGAGTTTTTTTTGCATTTAAACAACGTTGCACGTGGTTAGTATTAGGATGGGTGACCCTCTGGTTAACCACATTACAATGGCTATATCACGTGAAAAACACCAGAATCACTAAAAGCAACTTTGCTTGATATCAACATGGGTAACTATCTGTCTAACATATATTAAAGACTCGTAGTAAAAGGCACTTACTCTTGCTCCTCGCCAATCTTGCTGACTATAAACTGCATAATGGGAATCACTTCATTGAAATAGACCAGACCATCTTCTGACACTTCCAGGTATTCTTCATCTGTAAAGAAAAAGAATACAGAATAGAATAGAATCATTTAAACATTCCATTTACTCGTATTATTAACATTCAATTTTGATGGACTTTGACAAAATATTTGGGCGCCAAAGACATACTTCATGTTCTTGAAATAGGACTGAAAACTCCATTCAATCTCATAATTAGACAACCAACAAAGAACAAGAAAAAATTCCAAGAGGATTACATTTTAGATTTCCTCACATGTTCAAAGAACAGTAACTGTGCAGCCATCTGTTGTATTTCGGTAAAACTAAAATGAAAAGTAACATGTGTATGTATGTATGTATTTGAAAATGAAGTTTTTTGCTACTCTTGAAGAGCAGTAAACGAAAATAGGATGTACGGCTAACCTGTTTGCCATTTTTGGACGAAATTAGGGACATTATTTTTTACGGACTTGTCCCCGAAATGATAGAAACATTTGCATGTACCGGATTCGAATGGAATGAGATTTTTCCCGGGGTTAGTCTTCGATTTCATAAAAAAAAGGATAGAATGGTTTACTATGAGATTACCTAGGATGTTGCAGAAGGAGCGCAACGTTTGACTAGCGGCAGCTTGAGCCGCAGATCGTACAGCCTGGTTACCGGTCTCGAATGTTTCGCAGCATAGAGTTAGTATCCGGATAATAATGCGACCATTCACCATCCAATGAGATGTACAGGCGATGTTCAGGAGGACCTTTGAACAATGTAATGGAATTGGTATTTCAGCATAAGGGAATGGAACAATAAAATTGGGCGCCCTGAATAGCTAGCAGTACGTGTTGTCCCAAACGCCCTAAGTCCATGCACAGCCTTACTTGACTTGTTGACGCAAGTGCCGAACTTGTTTCAGCAGTTTAAACAAGCAAGTTGGAATGTAGTAGTAACCTGAATCGTAGGTCTACAGTCTACAGCCTTATGTTGACTTTCTAGAATCATTATTTTAGTCCATTTCTTGACGCTTTTTCTGGATTTATAAATCACATGCTGGATTACATATTGGATCAGCTGATTGGTCAAAAATTCTTTTTGGTTCAAAATGCTATGTAAAAATGTAAAGTACTGTTTCTTACACCAACGGGACGTAAAGTACTGTTTCTTACACCAACGGGAAAGTCAATGGGACTATAAACCCGGCTGTTAGACTATTCATAGCGATCAATTACCATACGCTTCTTTGGATAAGTTCTTCAAGTCAATGTACTTGGATCCTGTGGCTTCGAACGATATCTGCAGGAGTAAATCTTCCATGGCTACAAAGTTCACAATGGCGAATCAACAAAACAGTTAGAAAAGAAAATTCCTCACAATTTTTTGTTATAAAAAATTTAAATGATAAAATAAAAACTTCGATAGTTCTCCAAAAGAGCTTGGAATCTGTCATCGCGGACCATTTTCTGAAAATAAACAAGTCCGACGTAATTTTAGGTCTAGGTCCGTTTTGAAGTTCTTTTTTGAAACTTTTTTTGGGAACTTTGAAGAGAGCAACCCTTTTAACCAGTAAGGATCAGGTTTTATGCTACTTCATCTTTAATAACTAGCTTTCAACTAGCTAATCTTTACTAACTATCTTTCAACTAGGAATTTCAACTAGCTTCTCAGTGCCCCCAAGGCTAAAGACATCCTGTAATGCCCAGCAACAATGGATGCATGCCTGGTTGATCAATCATCGAGGTGCTTATTTACTAAGAGTTCTAACAAAGTTGCAGGCAATTGGTACCGATTGTCCTAGGAAACTTACATGCAATCCTGAAATGCCGAATGCCACGAACTTGCTCTTCTTGGTTTCCAAAGCCAAACGTAACACATCCAGACATTTCTGACGTAACTTATGTGGAGGATCGCGACAGGAACCTTGTTGGGACTCCAGGAAATCTGAAAACAATTAGGTTACGGATCAGGGAATCTGAAATTAGATAATTATGATAGGTCTTCATTTTCATTGTGTATGGTTGCTCTCTTTCACGAAAATAAGTAAGATCATAATATATCGGTAAAGCATCCTAATCGGTGAAAATCCAACAGATATGGTTGTGTTTCCTTTTCCAATCACTATCAAGTAATGAAAAAGTTTGTATTGTGACACCCGGTTCAAAGTAAACAAACAAACAATTATGTAAATAACGCGAGAAACTGTTTGTAGACACATGGGCAAAAAACAAACCTCTTTAGATACAGTTACAGTTCTAATCATGCGGGTATAATGTGGTGACATGACACAGTCTAGAAGGGGGGTACAATCGGTCTTCTATCGCGATTCTATTGCTTTGATCCAGACCATTTGGTGTATTATCTAAAACTATTGGGATCGAATAATAAATCAGCCGGATTATTTCTTGGAAGAAGGCTCAATTATACGGTGATGGTGTACTCTGCTATAATGACAGATTGATAGATAGTGCCTCTCGTATTATCTAAAACTATTGGGATCGAATAATAAATCAGTCGGATTATTTCTTGGAAGAAGGCTCAATTATACGGTGATGGTGTACTCTGCTATAATGACAGATTGATAGATAGTGCCCGCAGCACAGTAAGTATCATGGAGTTTATCTTACGATAGTACTCATGATAGTCGTTCTTACGATAGGAACACTATCATCTTTTAAATGATGCTCCATGAACGTCAAGAGTTGGAAACGAAACGACGGACACGATGCCGACGCCCGGTTATATTACCATAAAATCAGCTATTTGAGCAAAAAACCACACGCACCTGAAACAATAACCAACCTGAAACTTTGAGAATGTTTTGTTCCTCCCGCAATATACAATCTAGAACAAGTTAAACTTCACTCGTGAAACTAATTTCACTATCAAGTACATCGAGTAATAAATGAGAGCCGAAATGAAAGATCACGACAAGTCAAGGAAACGACCGAACTCAAGGCTTCCACTGATGTATCAACAACAGAACGGATAGGTACTAACCATCCTCAGTGTTGATTGGTTAGTATATATTTAGCACGGTGGACTTCGTAGATTCGTATAAGCTTAACCCGACTTTTAGGGCTGTTTAGCCCCTACACCCAAGCCTCAGATTTGGCTTGTTGTGTACGGAGTTAAGAAATGGTGGACTTTAGATTTGGAGGTTCGTCGTTTAAGTTCAAGTCTAGTCCTTGGCTTGGACTCAGTATCCATAGGTCAATCAACCACTCGAAAATTTCGTATCCAATTCAAATTAGTATTGTAGTCAAATAGTCAGGTCGTAAATTGGATGGTGGCTCAAAAGCCAAGAGTAAGGCGTGTCATGAGAAGTGCTCTATACTAGCGCTATTTCCAATTGAAAATTGTGATACGCCTGGCAGAGAAAGTTGTTTTCTAGGATCTGCGTTGGTGATACATCATGTTTATTAGCTTCTCTCTCTTGGGGAGCATTCACAGTATTATTCTAGACCAGACAAATACTGAAGACCACTGAGCTACCTACATCGGTAGTCTGGTAAGTTGGAGTTACAGGTTCGAGTCCCATCAGTTTCTACCACCTGCAATCGGCATCTGAAAGAGACAATTCCCTTTTCCTAAAGGCAGCCGTACAATGTACCTACGACTTGAATCAATAAGTTAGACTATGGTATTTTTTTGACCAATTTTTTCAAGTGTCTCCACATAATTTATGATTTATGAAAACGCCACCGATTGTGTTGTTGAGTCGGACACCAGCTATGAATAAAATTTACATACATACGATTGTGTTACTTCAGAGCGACCCCTTCATCAACAGAACACTAAATGATAGAGTGAGCAGCGTAAACATATTGTGGACTGTGAATAGAGTTAAGAGCGAGGTACAGAGACTGTACTGGTCCAAGTTAACCCAATGCTTCGGCCGTGGCAGAGGAGGGGGTGGGATAGTCCTGTATGACGTCATTCAGAAGTCATTGATCCACAGATAACAACAGACTAGTAATCAGTAGAATATGCCCCATTGAAATGCCGAAACCACATTTGGTCAGTTGAATCACATGTTACTGTTAAAAGTGTGTTTGGACTTTTGAACTCAGGAAGCTTCCATTTGGTCTTTGCATAACCCCATGAAATATTCAAACAATAGTTTTTTTAACATCACAGCTTGTATAGGTAAAATGTTCCCCCACCACTCAGCACGTAGGTATATTTAGGTAATCACAGCTGTTCCGTTAGTAATTAACTAATTACTAATCAAAATTGGATAATTAGCTCCGTGTTCGTAGGTTACCTATACGGATATGGTAATTTGGCATCTCCAATATTTTCCAGTGAGGTGTATGGAGCTTTGACATCTCCACTAATTTAATCAATTTCTTGTGCTCTAAATGTTTTGGTACTTTACTAATTTTCTTGCCAGTTGTATGTTTATACCTTGTTCATACTGCCTGTACATGAATGAAAAGTCCCCTTACATGATGGTTTTTCATCAACTAATATTCTCAAGTTGTAATTTTCATGGTGCTTTGGCATCTCCACCAATGTCACCAAGTTTCTAGTGTTGTAAGTTGTATGACTTGTATGGCACATTATGAACTAAAATGTGTATATCTATATATATCTCAATCTAGGAAACACTAATAGGAATGTGAAAACACTCAGAGTAGGGTTAATTAGAGAAGGTCCAACACCAACAATAAGAAAGTGTTTAGCGTTAGTTTATAAACATGGGTGCATAGGAGATGTTGCCAGTTGAAGGGTCATTTGTGCTGTTCTTTATTTAATGAAATTTCAATATTTTTTGGACTTATCAAATTTTATCACTCGGGTATTATACAATGTAAAGAGTAACAGTCAGATATAATTATCTTTTTTATAATACCGAGAACCTCTGAAACTGGGTGGATCACAATTAGGGATTCCATTCTACAGGGTACCTAGTATAAAGTTTATTGGAACTTTGAGCGATATTCATCATAGTTTATACGTACTTAGTCGTGGAATTAGTGCGGCATGGTTAGCTGAAATGTCTTTTTCTGAGCTGTGAAGTTCTCTTAACGTCTGAACCACTGGCACTTGTGAGTATGACATCAATATGTTCCAGGTTGTTCTTACCCTAACCATCTACCGCACTGATATACATAGGTACAACAAAACAATGGGCAAATATTAATAACTTGGGAATTCACCACAGGGGGGAAGACCCGAACACCCGGATATACTTAGTCTGTATCTTACACTGAATTAATCTCTTCAGGTCTAGGATTTGAAACAGCGTCCATACTTGATTAATAACTTGGGAATTCACCACAGGGGGGAAGACCCGAACACCCGGATATACTTAGTCTGTATCTTACACTGAATTAATCTCTTCAGTTCTAGGATTTGAAACAGCGTCCATACTTGAACTATGTCGATCAACATCGCCTAAAGCACGTACACGTTATAAAGTTTTTTTATTCCGCCAAAATCATCTGATCTCATATGGGTTTCCGATGAGCACGTCAAATTTGATAACTTGACTTGGACTCTAGCCACCAGCCTCCAGATCAAAAGACACGCTAACCACTACACCACTGAGATTAGTTCGAAATTCGAAACACGAAGATATCCACTACACCAGTAGTCTAGTGGTTACCCTAATTAGACAGAGACACGTTTCATGGATGGGTGCAAAATGTTGATTACTATTTTTACTCATCTTCAAGATTCAACACAAGTCAAGGTCTTGGTTTTGAATCAAGCTCATTGGTGCTGTAAAACCAGTTCTGCCGGGTAATGATGATTATGTATGACGGTGGAGCTGAGTTGCGTCCCGTGATCGTCCAGAGATAAATACGCAGAGTTTTTTCAAAGTACCTACCTATTATGGCAGGATTCTCACGCAGTGATATCTTCCAGGTAACCAAGAAAATGAGATAAAAAGAAGTTAGGGCAGACTAAGGAGAACCATGAGGAAGCGATAGGTAGCGGGAATGCGGGATGCAATCAGGGAACCCGTAGGTTCAGTTTTTAAGAAAATGGTCTGGGCCGCAACTCGTGCGCACCTGATTATGATAATTGCAACTTCACTTCTGAATGGGCATTGATGAGGAGTCCATTAGTGCGATCTTAGCCAACACTGTAGACTGTTCCTGTGCGGAGACGTTTGTTTTTCAACTTTAATTCTCACGCAGTGATATCTTCCAGGTAACCAAGAAAATGAGATAAAAAGAAGTTAGGGCAGACTAAGGAGAACCATGAGGAAGCGATGGGTAGCGGGAATGCGGGATGCAATCAGGGAACCCGTAGGTTCCATTCTCACGCAGTGATATCTTCCAGGTAACCAAGAAAATGAGATAAAAAGAAGTTAGGGCAGACTAAGGAGAACCATGAGGAAGCGATAGGTAGCGGGAATGCGGGATGCAATCAGGGAACCCGTAGGTTCCTCAGTTAAGAAAATGGTCTGGGCCGCAACTCGTGCGCACCTGATTATGATAATTGCAACTTCACTTCTGAATGGGTATTGATGAGGAGTCCATTAGTGCGATCTTAGCCAACACTGTAGACTGTTCCTGTGCGGAGACGTTTGTTTTTCAACTTTATTTGATAACGATGGTTGTGTTGATTTGAAGTTTACTAATATTTTTCGATAAACATAGACACACAGGGCGTGTTTTCGGCAGCTAACTTGGTTCTAGACCATGACTACGTTAAAGGTAAGGGAAATGCAAAGGGAAAACCCCATCTGTGGATTGCTTCAAAAGATCATCATCAAATGTTTGAAAGAAGTGCATCTAAAATATTGAACACAGAGGAAGTATACAAAAACAGGGAAAAAAGTGACATTGATATGGGCTGATTCCTCCTTAGTATAGAGGTATAGACAAAATTTAGTACAGTCACTCAAATTTTAGAGGAATGAAAGTACAATGGTTCTTCAGTCTTAGGGAGGTTCTACATTTTTTACTGTACATATTATTGTTAAAAATAAAGTAAACTATTTCCATTAAATCTTTTTCCTCAGTGGCGCTTTCAACTTTATTTGATAACGATGGTTGTGTTGATTTGAAGTTTACTAATATTTTTCGATAAACATAGACACACAGGGCGTGTTTTCGGGAGCTAACTTGGTTCTAGACCATGACTACGTTAAAGGTAAGGGAAATGCAGAGGGAAAACCCCATCTATGGATTGCTTCAAAAGATCATCATCAAATGTTTGAAAGAAGTGCATCTAAAATATTGAACACAGAGGAAGTATACAAAAACAGGCAAAAAAGTGACATTGATATGGGTTGATTCCTCCTTAGTATAGAGGTATAGACAAAATTTAGTACAGTCACTCAAATTTTAGAGGAATAAAAGTACAATGGTTCTTCAGTCTTAGAGAGGTTCTACATTTATTACTGTACATATTATTGTTAAAAATTCTGTGGATTGCTTCAAAAGATCATCATCAAATGTTTGAAAGAAGTGCATCTAAAATATTGAACACAGAGGAAGTATACAAAAACAGGGAAAAAAGTGACATTGATATGGGCTGATTCCTCCTTAGTATAGAGGTATAGACAAAATTTAGTACAGTCACTCAAATTTTAGAGGAGTGAAAGTACAATGGTTCTTCAGTCTTAGGGAGGTTCTACATTTTTTACTGTACATATTATTGTTAAAAAAAAAGTAAACTATTTCCATTAAATCTTTTTCCTCAGTGGCGCCTCCCCAGTGCGCTAGGGGGCTTCCTTGTTCTCGCCCTCCTCTACACCCCTACCGCCTCCCTCTCTCGTCAGAAGCGTATCGTAGGGGGGCACCCGGCCGATCCACCCCCTGACGCTAATCTGAATGATGTGGCCGATACTCCAGATGCCTGGGGAGTGATTGTGGATAAGCCAGTGGTGTTTGTGGACGATGATGTGCAGTCCGCGAGAATATTTGGCGCTTCGGACCCCTTCATTTGACCTTTAGTTCCCCCGGAATCTATATCAAAGGGGGACTAGGTAAAATGTTCCCCCACCACTCAGCACGTAGGTATTTAGGTAATCACAGCTGTTCCGTTAGTAATTAACTAATTACTAATCAATATTGGATGATTAGCTCCGTGTTCGTAGGTTACCTATACGGATATGGTAATTTGGCATCTCCAATATTTTCCAGTGAGAGGCGCTTCGGAGGGAAACAAGTACTATGCGTTCCGAGGCATACCGTATGCTGAGCCGCCACTCAACGAGTTTAGATTTCAGGTAAGTTTTAATGGAGGTTTAGAATTTAAGGGCATAATTTTAAGAGGTTCACTGAGTTGTGGATTTTTTGTACAACTCATTTGGGATTGAAGTTGTAGGTATTAAGCATTTACCTTCTTCAAGGACCGGTACAAAATTTAAAGTCAGTGGCCATTTGGGGTTATTAATACCAACATTTATTATGTATTTTTTTCAGCGTCCCAAAAGAAGATACTTGGACGGCGATATCCATGCTGTGAAAAACGGTAATCCTTGCCTTCAGCCGTCACCGAATGATCCCAAAAAAGTTGTAGGAGATGAAGACTGCCTTACACTCAACGTTTATACACCAAAGGTAACATACTGTAAATTATCGAGGGAAAGTAATTGAACAACATTTATTATGTATTTTTTTCAGCGTCCCAAAAGAAGATACTTGGACGGCGATATCCATGCTGTGAAAAACGGTAATCCTTGCCTTCAGCCGTCACCGAATGATCCCAAAAAAGTTGTAGGAGATGAAGACTGCCTTACACTCAACGTTTATACACCAAAGGTAACATACTGTAAATTATCGAGGGAAAGTAATTGAATGATTGATGTTCTATTATTATGTTAAGGCGGTCTCTTCTTGATCCCTTGTGTGTCGCGTCCATTTTAGTTTAGGACTATTGCACTGTTAATGTTAACATGCATAACTTGGATATCTCTTAATGTTCTAACTCGAAAATTTGAAATTTAGACAAATTTTGATGAAATTGGACACTATTATTATGTTAAGGCGGTCTCTTCTTGATCCCTTGTGTGTCGCGTCCATTTTAGTTTAGGACTATTGCACTGTTAATGTTAACATACATAACTTGGATATCTCTTAATGTTCTAACTCGAAAATTTGAAATTTAGACAAACTTTGATGAAATTGGACAAGCTCTTCAAGAACATTGATATGGCAAAAGGCAGTGAACACAAATTATTTATATTTCGAAGGAATATCTACATACATTTTTACATTTTCCGTGTCTTGATCCCTTGTGTGTCGCGTCCATTTTAGTTTAGGACTATTGCACTGTTAATGTTAACATGCATAACTTGGATATCTCTTAATGTTATAACTCGAAAATTTGAAATTTAGACAAATTTTTGATGAAATTGGACAAGCTCTTCAAGAACATTGATATGACAAAAGGCAGTGAACACAAATTATTTATACGTCGAAGGAATATCTACATACATTTTTACATTTTCCGTGCACTAAACATTTAAATTTGATTAAAATGTATTTTCCAGATCCCTACCCAAAACGATCCTAATCCAGAACTATTGCCTGTAATATTCTGGATCCATGGAGGCGGATACAGGAGGGGTTCAGGTCTTCAGTACGATCCTAATGATTTGGTTATGAAGAATACGGTCGTCGTTACTGTACAATACAGACTGGGATCTTTAGGTAAGTGCCTTTAACACTTTCACTAGATTTGTGCCTATAACGGACGATTTCAAATTCCAAATATTCCTAACAAACAGATGATGAAATTTTATTGGATAATCATTAATCAACAACTGTTTCTCTATCTCTCCGATAAAGATTATTTGCAAAACTCTTTCTCTATTTATTTCTCCTATGAAATTCCTTGCATAACTTTTTTTTTCATTTCTCTAATGATCCCTTGGATAACTCTTTCTCCTCCAATGATTCCAGGTTTCCTCTCCTCCAAGCAGAAGGATCTCCCAGGTAATGTGGGTCTCTTGGACATCGCATCTGCTTTACACTGGACGCGACATTATATCCAGAACTTCGGAGGAGATCCCAACAAGATCACCACGGCCGGTCAAGGTTCGGGTGCGAGTGCTGCTATGCTGTTGTCCCTATCCAAACTCACTTCCAGTAAGTTGATCCAGAATCAAGCTATAATAGGTACAGTCTGTTTTTTTGTAACTTTGAATGCAACGTTGCCAAAACTGAAATTGTTTTTCAGATGTGCAAGTCGATCTTTTTTTTTGTCAATTTTCATTGGGGCCATTCTCGGCAAACTTGTTCGTCTACAACTCTGGAGCTTCATTTGACCCTTTGAGGCTCATCCGGAAAAAAGGTGCAATGTTAAGAATTTTCTAATCCTCAATTTCCAGGCTGGGTTCAAGGGATCGTTGCCATGAGTGGATCTGCCCTGTCTTCGTTCGCCGTCGACTATCGTCCTGAGGAATCCTACAAAAATGTAACCAGGAAGTCTACCGTATGCAGTGACATGACTGGGGTAGAACTGGTCAAATGTCTACAGGAGTTAAGTCCTGAGGAGATAGTACTCTCTGATACAGATATAGAGGTAGGAGTTCAACTGATTTCAAATTAATTTGAATTATGAAATTTAAAATCCACGGTTCACGTAAGCAATGGGTCTACAACCAAATCCTACAGCCTCATGTTGCTTTCAGATTAGTACATTCTTGTATGTTTTTCATGCATCTGTGTTTGTACAAAAGCCCTAAGTAGCTAAGTACCCAAGACTTTTCCGTATCCACATCCACACTTACTTATTTTTTTTCTATCCGACATGTTCCCGAACAAGTTATCTGTAAGTAAACTTCGCGAACAAAACATATTATTCCATTCTATTGATGAATCCTCCACAGTCCAGCAACATTCAGAACGGAGGTTTTGTCAGCGGTTTGGCTGAGCTGTTGACACCTGGACCTGTAGTAGAGGGAGAAGACGATGAGTGGTTCCTACCTAACCTCCTCGAGAACTCTGCCATGGATCTGATAACCTCGACCAACAAGACGGACAAGATTCCCATGCTAACCGGAGTCACCAAACAGGAGACCGGCACCGGAGTTAAAGGTACGCGGGATAGATTCTCTCGATCTTCTTTAAGGCGTATGTAATGAAATGGTTAGTGTGGCAAATGTTTGACCCAAACTTCACTAAGAGAACTCTGCCATGGATCTGATAACCTCGACCAACAAGACGGACAAGATTCCCATGCTAACCGGAGTCACCAAACAGGAGACCGGCACTGGAGTTAAAGGTACGCGGGATAGATTCTCTCGATCTTCTTTAAGGCGTATGTAATGAAATGGTTAGTGTAGCAAATGTTTGCCCCAAACTTCACTAAAGACCATGCTTTTCAAGTCAACTTATCTACGAGTCAACGTCATACGAGTTATCTCTTATCTCGTCAAATTATCTCGTGTAGCTCCTAGGTAGTTAGTATCATTCCAGTTATTCAATGACATCGAATTATTTTTTAGGACTTCCTTTCGTTTACAGGTGGTTTTAGAATGGACATTGTTGGACTTTTGAGCAACACTACCAACTTTCTAACAGATGGGTTGCCGAACAAACTGCTCCATGCGAACAAAGGTAAGTTACTCCAGTGAAAAAGAGTAAAAGTTTAGTCCAGGATTACAAGTTTTCAAATTGTTGACACAACATAGGTAAGTAGTGTAAGTACACAGAAAAATTACAGATGCGTGTAGACCAACATAACAAAGGTAAGTTACTCCAGTGAAAAAGAGTAAAAGTTTAGTCCAGGATTACAAGTTTTCAAATTGTTGACACAACATAGGTAAGTACACAGAAAAATTACAGATGCGTGTAGTCCAACACCAGTATGAAATTAGTATCAGAGGAAATATCTTTTTATGAATGCCCAATAACTCGGGTGTTTATGCAATATGCCATAAAATAAACATGAACTTCCGAGTTCGTCCGGGGTGGAAAGTTATTTTTCCCCCTTTAATGTAGATAGACAATAGGTAGTTAGCTCAAAATAAGGTCAAACTAATGAATTGATTATGTTCTCAGGTTTGCTCAATAATATTCAACTGGGGAATGCACTCAAGAAACTCTTCTCGAACGTGGATTACCTGACCGGAATATCCAAGAGTATTGAGGCAGTGAATTCGGAGCTTGATAAAGTTGTGCAGGTAAACCGATCAGGCCAAATATCTCATGAATCCATTGAGCGCAGGGTCCTTTTCAACGACCGACTCTGCACTCCCTACTTTTCACTAGACGCACAGAACTCACAGAAGAAAAGTCGAACCGTACCGTTCGTCAACCTTTTGCAGTAACGTTAAACCCCTCTTAAATCATACCATTCCTCCCTTTTTAGCTTACAACTGACTCACTCTTCAATCTGCCCATGTTCCTTACATCCAAAGTTTGGTCTCTCACCAGTAAGACATTTGTGTACAGCTTTGAGCATCTTCCTCAGAGATCTACGGCTTCACACTTCCTGACCGGTCTACCCCTTATCAGGGGTAGTGATGAGTTGAAAAAACCCGGTAAGATAGTCATATCGAAAAGTAATTTCTTTAATAAGTTTTATGACGTGACTTGACTTCACCCACCGATTAAGATGGGTGCTGGTCATACATACATCATGGAAGGTAAATCCGGCTTTACATGATGACCCCGCCAATTGACCCCGAAATGAGAAGATAAGAAGTCACGCATTAGTGAATTGAGTCATTGTTTGAACACTGAATCTTCGTTTCAGAAATCAGTCATGGCGAAGATCTCATCTATCTGTTTGATGCAAAATCTCTGGATGGGAACTCTCAAGTTCACAAGATAAGTAACTCGGATGATATGCAAATACGAAACATGTTCACCTCTCTGGTTGCAGAATTTGCACGCTCAGGGTAAGTTTAATCTTTTGATACGATCGGCCTTGTACACTCCTATAAAAAGTTCAGAGCGAAAGAATCGTTGACTCAAAATTTCTGGATGGGATCTCTACTCACAAGAAACTTGACTTCTTTATTTATTATTTTCAGAACACCACAGCTCCCAAATTCCAACGTCAAATGGTCTCCATTTAGCGCTCAGAATAGCGAGTTCCTCGTTCTTTCTAAAACTCCTCGCATGGACAAAGAGTTTCGTCATTGTCAAATGGCACTCTGGGAGGGTCTCGCCGAGGTGCTCCAGTCTCAGAAATGCTCCCTCCTGAACCTGCAGAAACTTCTGGGCACTGAGAAAGGACTGCTGGGTGGATTGACAGGCGTTAACTCAGCAGGAAAACGAGTCGACCTTCTCGGAGGTTTAACAGGAGGTGAAAACAACCTGGTGGGGGGTCTCACGGGTGGGCTGACAGGTGGTAACGGAGGTTTGTTGAATCTAGGAGGAAAACCTCCCCAACAACAAGGGGGAGGTAATGGAGGTTTATTGAATCTCGGAGGTCAGCAACCTCCCAAGCAACAAGGGGGAAACATGCAACGACCTCCTGTGCAAAACCAAGGACTCTTGGGCACAGGACTCTTAGGAGGAGGACTCAAATCAGCACAGGATCAACCCGAGGGAACCAACAATCAAGTTGGCTCAGGAAACTTTGGTAATCCTGGGCCGACCAAACCCAAATTACTGGGAATACTTTAAGAAAAGAAAACTGTCCTGGGCAGTGGTAGATTACTGGGTAGTTCTTTAGGATAAGGAAACTGCCAGTGCCGATGCCGCAGCGCGGTGATGGAAAGTACAAACAAATTAAATCTCTTTGAACATATTTGATTAGGGCATGAAAGAATTGTCAAAGAACAAATACCTAACTGCAGTATAATACAATTACTCAAGTATACCTAATTATATTTATTTCAAAATACATTTGTCTTAAAACCCTATTTACCTATAATAAAATCAAATTGAAACAAAACAATGAATATCATTATACCTATGAATTGAGTTTTATTATGTACAGTTTACAGATCACAATGTTTGGTTTAGTATCGGTATTAAGAGGTCTACTTCTTTGAGTCTGAAAACCACTTGAAGTTGGAGTTTTTCGTAAACAGTTTCCTAACCTTGACTGGACCTGATAGGAACATTTTAGCCTCCATTTGCTTTCACGAAGGATCTACAGGTGGGACATCAGTGGGAACTGACTTTTGACTAGAACTGGATTTCAAACCCTTGAATCCGCGACCCAGTAAGAATAGTTCAGCAGAGTGGGAACGACTGGAGGGCGGCTTGAGGATTTTCACCTGAGAGTAGAAACGAGTTATGCTCTCCTCAAGTTGAGGACGATTGCGTCCGTCCCAAATTTTGATTAGGCAGTCTGCTCCCGGCTTAGAATAGGTTACTGCAAACCTGTGGGATAAAGGGAGATAATATATAGTATATTGAATATCCGTTTTGAACTCCATGCCTCTTTTAAAATGTACTTATTGAAATCCCAGCGATTTAGTGAGGTATTGAAGGCCTGATACAACTTTAGCAGGAGATTTCACTAACGCGAGATTTTTTCTACAACTTTAGCAAATGGTTGATAATTTACTATTTGGTTAACATTGTGGTGATGAGATGGGACGCAGAGGTTTCTCCTTCTCCCTGGTGATGACGATGGCATGGCCCACCTTTCTTTTTGTATTCTACAAGAGATGCGTATAAAAGCATCATGGCGGGTTTCATCAATGATCAATCGGACATTTCACGAACAGGAAATTTTTAAGGAATGCTTTTGTTTTAGCCATTTAATAGATAGGTCTAGATTTCAAACTATTAAATGCGTCTTTAAATCATTTAACTCCTCTAATTCAATGTAGAATTAAATTTAAATTTAACTACATATTAAAAATTGTCAACATACCAAAATAAGAATCAACTATGCCGATTGCCGACAGCTGTGTCAGAATATGCACTCGCCAAAGGTGACAACAGAATTATAGGAAAACAAGAAAAAGAAGATTTTGACAGAACAAAAGAGTGAATTTATTTATTATTCATCAACAAGAAAGAAAACACATGTGAGTCACAAAAAGTAAAAAGGACAGAATCGTGTTTTAGGATCATAATCACTGTGGAGTACATTATGTTATATGATCACTACTTCCTGCCTGGAGCTGGAGGTACAGTAGTACCATTGCCTGCTGGAGTAGTGCCGTTTACAGCTGGAGTAGTACCGTTTACAGCTGGAGTAGTATTGTTTGCTGGAGCGACTGGAAAAGGAAGACAAACATGATCAAAATTATATCATAAAATCAAATACATATTATATGAATTTTTGTAGCGGACCAGTTCGGTTTTAGGCATGAAAAAGGTACTCGGGAAGCCATTCTAGCATTGAGAATTGTCGCAGAGGAAAGTTTAAGAGTGAAAAAGTCGCTATACATAGCTTTCGTTGACTTACAGAAAGCTTTTGATAACGTGATTTGGAACATGCTGTTTAAAATCCTGAAAGAAATTGGAATTGGAATCAAAGACAGGAAAATCATATACAACCTTTATAAAAACCAAGGTGCCAGCATAGAAATAAACAATGTATGCAAGTTAGCTACTATCAAGAAGGGTGTCAGACAAGGATGTTGTATATCTCCTCATTTCTTTAACATCTATATAGAGGAAGCCATCAAGAAATGCAAAGAATATTGTACAGGGATTGTATTGAATGAGACAAGAGTTCAGATGCTCAGGTTTGCGGATGATATTGCTGTGCTAGCCCCTGACGAATTCAATTTACAACGCATATTAGAATGCATGAATGACATATTTGAAGAATTCAACATGAAGATAAACATGCACAAAACTGAAATTCTGGTCTGCTCCAACCTACAGGAGGAAGTAAACATCTTTGTTGACAAAATGCCGATTAAACAGTCTAAGGCCTTCAAGTACCTTGGAAGCACTATTACTGAAGATGCTCTAGTATTAGTGATATCAAACAGCGGCTAGCACAAGCAAAGTCTCTGCTACGCTCCAACACATTGATCTCCATCTCAGGAAACAGCTGATTAAAACTTTGGTCTGGAGTGTTGCTCTTTATGGATCCGAGACATGGGTGATTGGAGAGAGAGAAAGGAAGCGGATAGAAGCGTTTGAGATGTGGTGTTGGAGGAAGAGAATGAAAATCAAGTGGACAGAAAGGATGACGAATGAAAGAGTGTTAGAGTTGGTGCAAGAAGAAAGACAAATATGGAGAATGTTGACTGAGAGAAGACACAAGTGGATTGGATATGTATACCGACACAACAATTTCATGGTTTCAATTATTGAAGGGAAGAGAGAGACATCAAGGAAGGGGAAGACCGCGCGCAAGTTACATCAACCAGATAGTGAAATATTCCGGTAGCACTTCATATCCGGAAATGAAGAGGAAGACATCAGATCGAGCAACGTGGCGAGCTATCAACCAATCGGAAGATAGCACTCTCTGACTTACAGTTGAGAAGTTGCGGGTTCGATACTCCCCGGTGTCAACAAATTTCCCTTTTATTTGTGAAGCATTAACAAGTAAGCATATGAATAGTTGATCCCATGGGAATTTTTCACACCGAATCGAATGGTGAAACTTTTAGAACTGTCCGACTTACAGTTGAGAAGTTTAATGTAATAGAAAGTCGTGTGATGTTCACACCAGTGTAGCACCTGCCTTTTATGGCAAGTATCTAGAGAAGAGAATAGACTTCCATTTAGACGTTTTCTAAAACTATTGGTTAGCTGGCCCCATTGCTTAAAAAAAGCTGTGCTAACAGTTCACAGATGGAGTTACATAAATACATATAAATAAGTAGATTGTGTCACATTGTTATTCACATAGGTACTGAAAATGTGTCTGTATGGCTCACAGGCTCGCACATATGGTTAACAGTTCATGGGTGTAAAAATATGACTCACTGTTATCGGTTTTAGGCATGAAAAAGGTACTCGGGAAGCCATTCTAGCATTGAGAATTGTCGCAGAGGAAAGTTTAAGAGTGAAAAAGTCGCTATACATAGCTTTCGTTGACTTACAGAAAGCTTTTGATAACGTGATTTGGAACATGCTGTTTAAAATCCTGAAAGAAATTGGAATTGGAATCAAAGACAGGAAAATCATATACAACCTTTATAAAAACCAAGGTGCCAGCATAGAAATAAACAATGTATGCAAGTTAGCTACTATCAAGAAGGGTGTCAGACAAGGATGTTGTATATCTCCTCATTTCTTTAACATCTATATAGAGGAAGCCATCAAGAAATGCAAAGAATATTGTACAGGGATTGTATTGAATGAGACAATCTCCTCATTTCTTTAACATCTATATAGAGGAAGCCATCAAGAAATGCAAAGAATATTGTACAGGGATTGTATTGAATGAGACAAGAGTTCAGATGCTCAGGTTTGCGGATGATATTGCTGTGCTAGCCCCTGACGAATTCAATTTACAACGCATATTAGAATGCATGAATGACATATTTGAAGAATTCAACATGAAGATAAACATGCACAAAACTGAAATTCTGGTCTGCTCCAACCTACAGGAGGAAGTAAACATCTTTGTTGACAAAATGCCGATTAAACAGTCTAAGGCCTTCAAGTACCTTGGAAGCACTATTACTGAAGATGCTCTAGTATTAGTGATATCAAACAGCGGCTAGCACAAGCAAAGTCTCTGCTACGCTCCAACACATTGATCTCCATCTCAGGAAACAGCTGATTAAAACTTTGGTCTGGAGTGTTGCTCTTTATGGATCCGAGACATGGGTGATTGGAGAGAGAGAAAGGAAGCGGATAGAAGCGTTTGAGATGTGGTGTTGGAGGAAGAGAATGAAAATCAAGTGGACAGAAAGGATGACGAATGAAAGAGTGTTAGAGTTGGTGCAAGAAGAAAGACAAATATGGAGAATGTTGACTGAGAGAAGACACAAGTGGATTGGATATGTATACCGACACAACAATTTCATGGTTTCAATTATTGAAGGGAAGAGAGAGACATCAAGGAAGGGGAAGACCGCGCGCAAGTTACATCAACAAGAGTACTCGGGGTGACATAGGCTACGTAAAATTATCACATTTCATCCTGATTCAAAATGGCGGCGGTTCAAAGTTATGCCTATTATACTGCTCTGTGGGACATGTCAGGGAGTGCGTAGCGTGACCGTGGGTGTGTATGTGTGTAGTGGATGTGTGTGGTGGGTGGATGTGGTGTGATGGATGTGTGGTGTGTGTGTGATGGATGTGTGGTGTGTGTGGTGTGATGTGTGTGTGTGTGATGGAGGTGTGTGTGTGTAGTGGATGTGGTGGTGGGTGTGTGATGGGTGTGGTGTGATGGGATGTGTGTGATGGGTGTGGTGTGTGTGTGGGGGGGTGTATTTGTGTGTGTGTGAGTGTGTGTGGTCCCGTACAAAGGACGGGTCAACCACTAGTTTGATATATAGGTCGACTAGGTTTGGATAAGTCCTTCTATGGGCACAGACCGACAGACAGACGACACCAAAGCGAATACAATAGTCTGTCCCTTGTACCTTTTTCTTGTACTGAAGTCCTTTGATAAATGTATAAATTTGATATCAAAATGTCTTCAATAAATGACCCGCTGTGTCAGCCTATGCCATATGATGACACATACCTACCTCTAAAAGAAAAAGTGTTTTCTACAAGTATATCGCAAACAAAAGTTATTGATTTTCAAAATGTTACATATTAGTGACATTAGTACGTTACACGAAGATCTTTTGCTAATCCCAATCTTACTTATTTAGCTGGTGCTAATCCCAATCTTACTTATTTAGTTGGTGCTAACTCCAATCTTACTTATTTAGCTAGTGCTAACCCCAATCTTACTTATTTAGCTGGTGCTAATCCCAATCTTAATTATTTAGTTGGTGCTAACTCCAATCTTACTTATTTAGCTGGTGCTAATCCCAATCTTACTTGTTTAGCTGGTGCTAATCCCAATCTTACTTATTTGGCTGGTGCTAATCCCAATTTTATTTATGTAGCAGGTGTTAATCCCAATCTTACTTATTTAGTTGGTGCTAACCCCAATCTTATGTCTCTAGTTAGTGCTAACAAAATCTCATTTCTTTAGTTGGTGTTAACCCTAATCTTATTTCCTTAGTTGGCACCAACCCAATCTTATTTATTTACCACCTGGATTAGGTTTTAGGATAACACATAAAGGAGCTGCTGGTATTCCAACTGAGTTTCATTTTTTCTCCTGAATTCTTGGAACCAAAACAGCAGGACATCCTGAAGACTTCAAGCCCCTGAATTGTTAATTTTTGGATAGTGACCAAATAGCCAAGATTCAAACAACTTTGTGTTCCTTTCTCAAACTATTAATCTTACCTGATAACAGCAATGGCTAATTGGGTGATAAGGTCATGATCCATTTCCCTCATACCGGTTGCATTTGGAGCCATGTCACTAAGCACAACATCCAACTTATCATCCTTTAATATTGTTACAAGACGATCCTGTATGTCTGGCTGAGTGAAGTCACATTTGCTGAGTACCACTGCTCCATCAATGGGATAGATGGGTAGCTTGTCTACAGATAGAACTAAGCCTTTGGGCTGTTTTGAATCTGGAATCAAAGCACAAGGGTGAATCAATATTGTCTCCCCTGCCTAAACATGCTTTAGCTGATCAACTTAGACTAGAATTAGAAACTGAACCACATTCACACTGTATTGAATATTGAATGACAGATCAGTCAACTGACCCATCAGCAATTGTTGGTCGATGTGTAGGTACTTCTTGAAAAAAAAAAAAAAAATGGATAAACAAACATCTCTCAATAAATAAATAATCATCCAGGTTTACCATATCCATGACTATTGACCAATTTGACAGCAACTTGACTCCAACTACCAGGGGCAGCACCACAATCCAAAACCTTGAGTCCAGGCCTCAGGAATTTTATTTTAGAGTCAATTTCTAATAACTTGAATGCACTACGACACCTGTAAGAAAGTGGAACATTTGGAAAAAAAATTTTAGATTCCCCTCACCAAGTTTATAAATTGAATTTTAAAGACACATGCCAGCCTAGTTAGCTTAGTTGGTAGTGTGTCTGCCTTGTAAGTGCTAGGCCGCGGGTTTGATTCCCGCCCGTCCAGGCCTCAGGAATTTTATTTTAGAGTCAATTTCTAATAACTTGAATGCACTACGACACCTGTAAGAAAGTGGAACATTTGGAAATTTATTTTTAGATTCCCCTCACCAAGTTTATAAATTGAATTTTAAAGACACATGCCAGCCTAGTTAGCTTAGTTGGTAGTGTGTCTGCCTTGTATATAAGTGCTAGGCCGCGGGTTCGATTCCCGCCTGGGGTGGATTTTATCCTGATGGGGTAATGTTCGTTCTCGGAACGGCTGGCTTTCTCCTATCCTGTCTTTCTTCTCTCTTTGATTTCGGGATTATAAGACCATAGCAGTTACAGTTCCCTCTGTCAAATCTCTTCAAAAAAAAATAAATAAATAAATAAACTTCTCTCTTTGATTTCGGGACGATAAGACCATAGCAGTTACAGTTCCCTCTGTCAAACCTCTTCAAAAAAAAAAAAAATAATAAATAAATAAACTTACCTATAGTTTTCCTTCTTGGCTTTTTGTACATAAGGATCAGCAAACTGTCTTTTAAGCCATAGATGAGAACTGTGATCTTTTCCTTTGGGAACTTCTTTTAGCTTAGGACCAGTTGTACTGATGTTCCTACAGATACAAGTCCATAACAAAGCAGGGGATTTCATTGCAAGATGTACTACATATGTGATCTTTTCCTTTGGGAACTTCTTTTAGCTTAGGACCAGTTGTACTGATGTTCCTACAGATACAAGTCCATAACAAAGCAGGGGAATTCATTGCAAGATGTACTATATATGATGAATGAAATATCACAAAACCATCACAGAAGTGATAAGAACTAAAATTGACAATGGGAGAAAAGCTGCAAAAATTTCTCACTTTTATCAGTCCCAGTTTCACGTGGGTTTGGTTTGGTTTCTTTTTTTATTTAGAAAATTGAAATTTAAATCTCCCGCCACAAAATTTGATTACAAGGAGGTAGGTTGCTTTGGACACCACAAACCTCATTTTTATGAAAAAGTGAAGCCAGCCTAGTTAGCTTGATAATGTTCGTTCTCGGAACGGCTGGCTTTCCTCCTATCCTGTCTTCCTTCTCTCTTCGATTTCGGGACGATAAGACTGAACGGCTGGCTTTCTCCTATCCTGTCTTCCTTCTCTCTTCGATTTCGGGACGATAAGACCATAGCAGTTACAGTTCCTCTGTCAAACCTCTAAAAAAAAAAAAAGTGAAAATGCTACAGAAAATAGTTCGAAACTTCGCAGCTATAAAGGGCGAAAGTTCCCTAGGGTCACTGACTTAAAGCAACATTGCACGTGATTGCTATGAGGATGGGTGACCCTCCGGACTATAGCGTACTGCTGGCTTTAGCGCCCCCACTCAGACTGGGTGACGTTTTGTCCCGAATTTCCGTTTTTGTCCCAGAAAAAATTCGGGACGCGTTTTTTAACTTTAAAATTAGGTACCTCTATACTTCTCTCTACGATTTCGGGACGATAAGACCATAGCAGTTACAGTTCCCTCTGTCAAACCTCTAAAAAAAAAAAAAATAATAATAATAAAAAAGTGAAAATGCTACAGAAAATAGTTCGAAACTTCGCAGCTATAAAGGGCGAAAGTTCCCTAGGCTCACTGACTTAAAGCAACATTGCACGTGGTTGCTATGAGGATGGGTGACCCTCCGGACTATAGCGTGCTGCTGGCTTTAGCGCCCTCACTCAGACTGGGTAAGATAAATGTGAGAAGGGGGGTATGAAGGGTTAAAATCCCGTCACTAAAAACCATGGCAATTTTATTATACATTGACGTTAAATCCCTTGGCCTTCCTAGTTAGCTCGGAGGGTAGCGCGTCTGCCTTCTAAGCGCTAGGTCATTGGTTCGATTCCCGGGGCGAACTTTATCCTTAACAGATAGGGTCCCCTCGTTCTTGGAATGGCTGGATTTCTCTTCAAATCCTATCCTCCATCTCTCTTCGATTCCGGGACGGTGAGACCTCGGAAGTTACCGTTCCCTCCTTTCTTTAGTGTCACCTATGTTAAGCTACGCCGAGCAAGGCCAATAAATGGATGGGTGACTTAAAAGGAATAAAGGGAGAACAGGCTCTAGTCTTGATTTTAAATCATTACATGACAGTAAAATCAAAAATCAAGTCAATAATAATAAACTGAATAGGTATTAAAAAAATTATTTATTAAAATTCGGGACAGTCCCGAATTTCAGGGGGTGTCCCGGCGTCCCGTTCAGTTTTTCATTTTGGGGCGTTTTGTCCCGAATTTCCGTTTTTGTCCCAGAAAAAATTCGGGACGCGTTTTTTAACTTTAAAATTAGGTACCTCTATAAATCAGAATAACTATATGTTTACTTAGGTTTATTCATTTGATGTTTACTTAGGCTTGGATTCTATATTTTGCAATCGAAAGACATACTCAATTTTTATTTTTGCAAACCTCTTTTTTTATTATTGATTTATGTCATAAAATACCTGGAATAGACCAGACAAGGCTAGACTTGGTACCTAGTGTTCTAGATGTTTTTATGTGTACATTATTTTTGTGCGCCCAAAGGGTTTTAAACCACAATCATTCCAACACTATGAAACCGGTATCATGCCTATCCCACAGACAGGGAAAGTAAAGTAAAGGAGATTTTCACATTTTAATATCCTTCCTCACAACTTTAAAGTTCTAAGATTTAGATTTTAGATGATTGAATTAAAAATATTTTACTTTGTACATTAATAGAAATAAATTGGACTTACCTGTTGAAGGGTAATGCAGTAGATTATGATTATGATGGTTCAAGCGTCTGATACCTGCTTCATTCGAACAGGGTACTTATAGGCAGCTGAAGTTAATTAGACGGTAGGCAAAAACCCAAGTGAGTAAATAAAATGGGGTTAATAATGAATTTTCAACTATTATTTGCCCATTACCTCATTATTATACCATTAATGGTGGACCTATCCCACAGACAGGGAAAGTAAAGTAAAGGAGATTTTCACATTTTAATATCCTTCCTCACAACTTTAAAGTTCTAAGAGAAATTTGGGAAAAATACATTTAGCAAGATAAATAAAAAAGTGAAAAGGTGTAAAATGTGAAACTCCAAACAAATAATTGTGAAAAGGTGTAAAATGTGAAACTCCAAACAAATAATTGTGAAAAGGGGAAAAATATATACACAACCACAATCCAGTTGATCAAATCTTACTTATTTAGCTAGTGCTAACCCAATTTTACTTAATTAGCTAGAGCTAACCCAATCTTAAGTCTTTAGATGGTGCTAACCATAAAATGGGGTTAATAATGAATTTTCAACTATTATTTGCCCATTACCTCATTATTATACCATTAATGGTGGAAAAAAAAAAAAAAAATGCACCGTCTGCCTTATTTATACTGGGTGGGCGGAATTTCGTGCTGTTGCGATTTTTTCTGGTCCTTTATTTTTTTCGACTCAATCTTTTGTTTCACAACGGTGTGAAAAAAGTGTCATCTTTCGATTTTCAGTGAAAAGCCCCGTTTTTCGATTTTCAGTGAAAAGCATCTTTCGATTTTCAGTGAAAAGCCCCGTTTTCAACTTCAGATTGTGATCTTTGAAATATTTGATTTTGACTACCTTCGTGTTTTATTAATACAGGGTGGACCAAACATTTTTAGTCGAATAATTCAACAGAAATTCAACTTTGGCATGTCAAATGATATTATTTTCTTCAGCAAAAAAAGACATAGGTACACTATATTTGTTTTTACGTTCACCTTCGGTTTTCGATATTTGCGATGTTGCGAATGTGAGGAATAATGAAAATTAAAATAATAATAACGGCTTTACTTTTGAATTATTACAATAGGTTATGAATCATTCATAATATTTGATCATGAAACTCCTAAAAAAATTGCAAATGGAAGATCAAGGGAACACACATAATGTAGATAAAAATAACACTAAAATAAATAGCGAGACCTAAACCCACCGAAATCTAAAATTAAACCACCATGCAATTGATCAAATAAAAATGTTTTACAATATACAGTTTTTGTAAGGTCAGGACATCCCTGAATATTTTTTGATCGGCTAAGCATGAGAAGCTGAAATTTGGGAGCTGTTTCTACTTTCCTTATTCTATACCTAGGAAGGAAAGTAATGTAATCGGGTCAAATTTTCGATGGTCAGTTTTTCGTGCCAAAACACGTTTTGAGGTCCCTAGAGCCTAAATACAAAGTTTCAGTCATTGGTCCGTGTGTCTGTCTGTAAACAAAATATTTCGAGAACGGTAAGAGCTAAAGACTTGAAATTTCGCATGCAGCTGTCAAATGTGACAAGGATGCGACACGAAACAAGGATTTTGGTTACGATAGGTGCTGCGGTTGGCGGTATTATGACTGCTTTTTGGCGGGTTTCGACCGTTTTTTTTTTTTTTTTTTTTTTTTTTTTTTTTTTTGAAGTTTTCAGTTATACTAACTAAACGGTTAGAGATATTGTAAAAGTTACTCTAGAATAGTCTAGAACATAAAAATAAGCATCATTCAATAGGATAAGGAAAGTCGTGTGATGTTCACACCAGATTTTTAATATTTTGAAATCCCATTTTCTAAGTATTCGTCAATTTTCGAGCGGAGTAAGGGTCAGTCCCAATCCCAAGGAGGGCAACTGAAATCTTAAATGGGAACATTGTGACACACCAAGTAAACAGCATAAAAAATCAAGTCCTTTGGTACATGTTTGAGCTTGATCCGATAAACCAAGGCAGGAGTTATGGCCTATTCAAATTTTTATTTTTTCATGTTTTTAGTCCGTCCTTCCTTTATTAAATTACAATAGTAATAAGAAAAGGTATAGGGACGGACTATTGTATTCGCTTCGGTGTGTGTCTGTCTGGCCCCATAGAAGAACTTATCCAAACCTGGTCGACCTATATATCAAATCAAAGGTCTTTTTGCCAGGAACACGAAAGTGATGGTGCAAATTTGTCCAGAAAACCAAAAAGCCAAACAACTCGACCTATTTTGATGAATTTTTTTTTGGTTGTTAAGAAGAGTACTCGGGGTGACATAGGCTACGTAAAATTATCACATTTCATCCTGATTCAAAATGGCGGCGGTTCAAAGTTATGCCTATTATACTGCTCTGTGGGACATGTCAGGGAGTGCGTAGCGTGACCGTGGGTGTGTATGTGTGTAGTGGATGTGTGTGGTGGGTGGATGTGGTGTGATGGATGTGTGGTGTGTGTGTGATGGATGTGTGGTGTGTGTGGTGTGATGTGTGTGTGTGTGATGGAGGTGTGTGTGTGTAGTGGATGTGGTGGTGGGTGTGTGATGGGTGTGGTGTGATGGGATGTGTGTGATGGGTGTGGTGTGTGTGTGGGGGGGTGTATTTGTGTGTGTGTGAGTGTGTGTGGTCCCGTACAAAGGACGGGTCAACCACTAGTTTGATATATAGGTCGACTAGGTTTGGATAAGTCCTTCTATGGGCACAGACCGACAGACAGACGACACCAAAGCGAATACAATAGTCTGTCCCTTGTACCTTTTTCTTGTACTGAAGTCCTTTGATAAATGTATAAATTTGATATCAAAATGTCTTCAATAAATGACCCGCTGTGTCAGCCTATGCCATATGATGACACATACCTACCTCTAAAAGAAAAAGTGTTTTCTACAAGTATATCGCAAACAAAAGTTATTGATTTTCAAAATGTTACATATTAGTGACATTAGTACGTTACACGAAGATCTTTTTTTTTTAATCAGTATGATTATTATACGTAGTTCCTGCGAAACCATAAAGGACAGAAGCTATAAGCTTCTAATTTCCTTGAGTATGACGCTGTTCTATCGCGACCAAAACAAAAATCACAGAAAATACCATCGAATATCTAAAATAGTTTTATATATTGCCTCTCCCCTATACCCGCCTCCATTATATCGAATATACCTGGTGTCTAAAATTAACGTGCATACCAAACATCAAACATAAGGTCATAAGGGTGATTACTTGATTTAATATGGAACTTTTTCCTATGTACAAGGGTCCGTAAACGATCTCAATTTGAATGAGAAACGACGAATTTTGAGAGGAACAAGAAAAGGAGCACAAACCATTTTTTCTTCAAAAAACAAGGAAATTTATTTTTACCAAACAACAGAACAATAGTGAACTAGAAAAAGCATTAAAATAACATTGTGAATAATAGAGACGAGACAGACTCGTATTTTAGGATCATAATCACTGTGTAGTACATAAGGCCATATTATTATGATCACTACTTCCTGCCTGGAGCTGGAGGTACAGTGGTACCATTGCCTGCTGGAGTAGTGCCGTTTACAGCTGGAGTAGTGCCGTTTACAGCTGGAGTAGTACCGTTTACAGCTGGAGTAGTAGTATTTGCTGGAGCGCCTGGAAAAGGAAGACAAACATGATCAAAATTTTATCATAAAATCAAATACATATTATATGAATTTTTGTAGCGGACCTAAGAACTTTCCAATGGTTCTTTTACTATGCAAATATTACAAGGCGTATACTTACCTGTAGAGTTAGCATTGATCAGAACTGAAGCGAACACGACCAAGATGATGATAGACAGAACTTTGCGGGAAGTAGCCATCTTTGATTATTTGCTGAAATGATATAGTTCGCAGATGAAATAAGTCTAGTTCACTCTTTGAAGCTACGGTTGCAAGTGATACATTTTCCCTTCCAGCCACGGGGTTTTATAGTGGAGACTTTGTCGAGGATTTCAGAATTACGAGCAGATTTTCGATTATTAGAATCCTAAAATTGTTTATACAAGTGTGTGGCTTTGATTCTGAATATTTTGCAATCAAAAGACAAATTCCATTTTTATTTTTGCACTCTTTTTGTGTGTGTTGTTGGCACAGAATACCTGATACGTAGTAACAACCTATGTTCTAGAAGATTTTCTCAATTTAATTGCCCTGCTTATAAGTTGGTATTGTCAACTTTAGAATCTTTAGATCAAAAAGGTCTATAAGTTTAGATGTTAGATAATTTATGTTATGGGGGCAACTTTGGTTTACAGCTACATAGAATTCTATAAATTGGACTTACCTGTTGAAGGGTAATTTAGTAGATAATGGTTGTGATGGTTCTAGCTGCTCTCTTGTCAAACGTCTGATACCTGCTTCATTCAAAACAGGGTACTTATAGGCAATTGAAGGCAATTAATATTTAGGCAAAAACACAGGTAGGTAAGTAAATAAAATAAGTTTAGTTATTACAAATGTTATTTGCGAATTATTATTTGAACATTGTTGCACATCAATATGTACTCAAGTGCAATTTATTTATGTAGTTTTGTAGCACCTGCCTTTTATGGCAAGTATCTAGAGAAGAGAATAGACTTCCATTTAGACGTTTTCTAAAACTATTGGTTAGCTGGCCCCATTGCTTAAAAAAAGCTGTGCTAACAGTTCACAGATGGAGTTACATAAACCAAAGTTGCCCCCATAACATAAATTATCTAACATCTAAACTTATAGACCTTTTTGATCTAAAGATTCTAAAGTTGACAATACCAACCTGTAAGCAGGGCCATTAAATTGATAAAAAATGGAATTTGTCTTTCGATTGCAAAATATTCAGAATCAAAGCCACACACTTGTATAAACAATTTTAGGATTCTAACTATCGAAAATCTGGTCGTAATTCTGAAATCCTCGACAAAGTCTCCACTATAAAACCCTGTGGCTGGAAGGGAAAATGTATCACTTACAACCGTAGCTTCAAAGAGTGAACTAGACTTATTTCATCTGCGAACTATATCATTTCAGCAAATAATCAAAGATGGCTGCTTCCCGCAAAGTTCTGTCTATCATCATCTTGGTCGTGTTCGCTTCAGTTCTGATCAATGCTAACTCTACAGGTAAGTATACGCCTTGTAATATTTTGGCAATCATGTTCGCGGATTCGCGTCCCGAATCGACATTTTGGATATTTGGCAAGCCTATGCATAGGTACTGATTTTCTTTAACCACAATCGAATAAACTATGGGCTAAAGAATTCACGATCGAATAAACTACGTGCCTAAAAATTCCTGGAGGGACGCGCCCAGCTTGTTTTTTTTTTATCCCCAATCTGAAGTGATTAATAATAATTACCTATGATGTAGAGTTGTATTTTATCTACATAAATGAATACATTTTATAGGAGAATCTGATATAAACTTATCCCTAGAGAGTTGCCTAGCATGAAAAAATAATACTCAGACACACAAGCAATTTGTAATAGTTTCAGTGGAAAAAATTTCAATAGATCAAAATGATAATGTATTTTTTATTAGTATAAAGAGTAGAAGACAAGAGAAATCTACAAACTATATATTCGTAATGATAATGATTTGTAATCTTACAAATAACTACAAATAATAGATAGATAATGGCATATTAATTCCTATAGGTTGTATAGTTGATAGGTATTGAATTATAATGTCACACAAAATAGTGCACGGGTATGAAAATAATAAATATTTTGACCCTTGTAAAGCCAAATTGTGTTACATAATAGGTCATTGATTTAGATTTTAGATTATTTGGATCTCTTTCCGCTGTCGTTGAAATATTAATTCTCAATAAAATCTGCGGGTACAAGTTATTTACTTACTTCTATGTTTGACTACAGGGGGTCGACTACTATGGCATCGGGCTGCGGACATTCGCGCCAATTCCTTGGCGGCCGGTGCAAACTCTAGGCCATCTTCCCTATCTTGCTCTACCAAAGCTCTCTCTTGCTGGAAGGCCGCTAACCATCTGGCCTTATCCTCTAGGGATCGACAGCAGAACAGCAACCACTTGTCTTTATCCGAGCAATGGATTTTGATAGCGTGACGAACTGTGACGCCTAGGTGAGGATCTGAGAAGAGAAACAAGTGTGAGACTTTTGTAACTTTTCTGACTATGGTTATGAAAGTACGTATGAAAAGCTTATGCCTGCCATATACGATCAAGTATGCTTGATAAGCCGCTTGTTGCTTGATGAAAATTCAATCATCCAACGTGATTCAACCTGCCTGTTAATGTTCGTCACACACGCTCAAGCATACTTGACAAGCCGCCTATCAACGTGTGTGGCAAGTATGATGCATAATAATCCCCCTGAGAGCAACCACTGTCATCCGTTCTCTGTTTCAATATTTTTTCCACCAAATATGGGAAAATATTAGCTTCAAGGGATTTTTTCATTATAATTTAAAGAAGTGAAGGAAACCCACCCTGGATATCATATGTCCTTTAAAAAAAGAATTAATTCGATTTGAAATTATACCTCGTATTTTATCAACTAGTTCAGCTATTTTAATGACGATAAAGAACACTGTAGATTTCAGTAGGTATATGGCTTACCTTTTCCATCAGGTAGGTTTATAATCTGACTAGTGTCAATGTTGAGTCTGGCCTTATACACATGTGTATTTCGCTTGAGTATGTCTCGCTTGCAGTAGACTAGCTGATGATCAAACAGGAATAGAGTGATCGTGTTGGTCCACATACCAGAGGTAACTCGAATCACCTCCCCCTGGTGGATAAGCTGGGAACTAGTTTCTATCAGGTCCTCGCCCTGTGAAATAAAATCATTGAGTCAGTGAGTTGGTTTAGTAGCTACAGGGTAAAACTCCATTTGTCAATTTTATTGGTTTTGGTAGCAATTAGTTCTATCAACACCTGGTAACGGTAACAGTCAGCTGGCTTTAGTCAGTGAAGTGTATCAGTTATTTCTCTCTCTACCATAACACCTCTGTTGTTACATTTCTCTCTATCAAATCTCTTGGAACAAAAGGTGCAATAATTTTCTCGGTACAGGCGCGGTCTTATTCTCCGTTACTAGTTTGTGGCTTACCTCCCATCCTTCCACTCTCTGTTGCCACGCTGCCAGTTTCTCCAAACTCTCCATACGTCTCTTCCTCTCATTAATCAACATGGCAACGTCGCGCATTGCTTCCAGAGCCTCCGTGATCTTCACGTAGTCTGGATGATCAGTCTGAAATCACAACGAAAACAGGGATGAAAAAATTATGTTTTGTTTACAAATGTCGGGACCTTAATTATTAGGCCAATTTCCTACGCGCGTCCCAATATTTTTCTACAATGGAACTGGCTTCCAAGGCTGGACAGGAATTTGGCTGTGCTTGGTTCATGGGAGAGTTAACGGAACATAAAGGACAGTTAGGAGAGTTTTTGATACCTATTCTATGGAGATGTTGGGATAGACAGTTGGGCAAAAATAATAATAACTTGAAGTTGTTTTATGGGTTCGATTCCCGCCCGGGGCGGACATTATCCTAAACAGATGGAGTCGAGTGGATTGGACCACATTTGACATGCCTTCGGCCACACTCCATTTGTCAAGGGTCTAGGCTCATCTTGCCCTTGGGATTAATTTAATTTGAAGAAACCATTTACCGATGGGATAAGGTTCGTTCTCTAAACGAGTGGCTTTTTCCTATCCTGTATCTCTGTTGTTACAGTTCCCTCTATGAAGCTAAATAAAAACTTTCGTTGAAGTGTTCGTGGCATGCTGACATGTTCTGCCGCAAGACTGACGCTTCCTAGAGTCCCTACAAATACACATTAAATTTATATTACAAGTCTAGATAACTATATATTTACCTTGGTATACTTGAGTAGTTCAGCTAGCTGTAGTGGATACTTGCATATCCTCTGCACGGGAGTCAGTAGATATCCATCCAGGGGTATTTCTATTAGACCCCGCATGAGTCTGCAAGCCTCGAAGAACTTGCTATAGTTATTGTGTTGGTAGAGTTCTTGTAGAGTGGCTATGGCCATGGGATGACTATTACAATACTCAGAGTACATACGGAACCCGGATTTCTGAAATGCAAAATGGGATATAACGTCAAAACAGGATATTTGACTGAAGATCCCTTTTACATTGGAAGTAGGTTGTAACTATTGTGGTTAAATTCTCAAACAATGTTGAGGATAAAGTTCCCTTTTCACCTACCACCGCTCCGCTGGGATTGAACCCACGCCCTCCTGGTTACAAATAAAAGTAGAAGTTAAAAAAAAAAAAATCCAACAAATCAATTCTTTGACACCCCTGAATAACTTTACAAACCGGCTGATGGCTCTGTTTTTCTTAAAGCGACGGTATTTCCAAAGACCTCGTGTAAAAATATAAAGAAAAGGTTTTTACAAAATCCAAGCCAACTTACATGTTTGAGGAACGTTTCACCGATGCAGCTCTTATAGGGCGCATCCCAGTCTAGTTTGGTCTCCAGATCCTCCAGGAATGAAGACTGGAATGCCAGGATGTCCTCTAGATTCCCGAAGATGGTTTGGATTTGCTCCGGAGAGAACATGTCATTTCTCCGTCGACACTCGGCCAGGTAACCCTGAGGAGAAATAAACAACTGGTCAATAAGGGAAGGCATTGGACAGTTTAAGATCAATATAAGCCAGCCTAGTTGGCTTGGAATGTAGCGCGTCTGCCTTGTAAGCGCTCGGTCGCGGGTGCGAAGCCCGGCTGGGGCAAACTTCGTCCTAAACTGATAAGATTCTTTCGCAGAACGGCTTGCTTTTTAGCCCGTCCTTCCTTTATTATTAGGATAGTAATAAAAAAAGGTATAGTGGACGGGCTATTGTATTAGACCATAAGACTTCCGTTGATACAGTTTCCTCTAACAAAGCTCTAAAATAAAATAAATGTTTACCTTAACTACCATTTCCTTAGCCTTTTGGACATTGTCCTCTAAAATTAAGTCAAACTCGAGAGGCCTATGCTTACCTCAGACACATCATGCAACACTTTGACAAAGTCTCGCTCCGTGTTGATGAGTTCTCTCACTACTCTAGATCTGACCTGATCATTAGATAGGAGAGATATAGAGGTTCTTCGCCTCAGAGTTTTGCTACCACCGGATGCCAATGCCGCTAGACAATCCTCTACTGTGTCCTCTTGACTGACCCGCAGCTGAAAGAGGAGAAAAATATGTTGTTGCTTATTGTTTTCAAATGTCATGAACTTGGCCATTAGGTCCCAATACGGAAAAAAATATTGACCTTTATAATTTGCAAAGTAAAAACATTTTGATATTTGAGCTATAGCCACCAAAGGCCGAATAATTATCCCAGGAGAGGCCACAGGTATGCCGGATTTTTTCCCCCCTTGATAGGGACTTGTTCGTCATTATTCAAATTTAAAGCTCAAGTTGTGCCTTGGAACCACTTTTGCTTCCTTCAAGAAACATTTTCTTTTCTTTTACATCCATGCCCATTCTGGAAAGAAAAAGTTAGGTCTGGAATTTTCCGTCCCGGGCAGGATTCAAAGCCAGGACCTAAAGGTTGAGAGTCAGCCACGGTACCGGTACTTACCCTAACGAAAGCGGACGGGAACCAGCCCGACGCTTCCCCTCTAGTCCCCCACCACCAGTCTCTATCCAATGTATCCAACACTTCTATCACATCTCCAGCTCGGAACCCTAACTCCTCTGCCTCCATAGCTACGTGATCCCATACTGCCTCTGCCAACACCACAAAGTCTTCATCCATACCTGTGGAATAGCATGAGAATGAAATAAGAACAACTTTGTAAAGTGGGTATCAAGTGAAAATATGAAGTGTCTAAACAAATTAGGTAGGTACATAGGTAATGATTTTCTTTAACCACGATCGAATAAACTACGGGCTAAAAAATTCCCGGAGGGACGGGCCCGCTTGTTATTTCCGAACGACATCGGCAAGTGGGAACGGGCTCTAACTCAACTAAACCTCTATCCAAATATGGGTAGAAATGAACGTACCATGTCCACATCGCTTCCTATCACCCAGGGAGGTGACTGAGGATTCACTATCAGATAGAAGTTCATCATCAGAACAACATAGGGAGTTGGTACCATCACCTGGCCGGGTGCCCGGTGGTCCGCCACTAGTTTTAGTATTGTCTTCATCACTGAGTGTATTGCTGGTGCGTGAACCTGGGGAAGAGAACAATAAGATGAGAGAGGGTTCAATGAGAGGTACCTGATCCCTATTTTACCAGGGAGGTGACTGAGGATTCACTATCAGATAGAAGTTCATCATCAGAACAACATAGGGAGTTGGTACCATCACCTGGCCGGGTGCCTGGTGGTCCGCCACTAGTTTTGGTATTGTCCTCATCACTGAGTGTATTGCTGGTGCGTGAACCTGAGGGAGAGAACAATAAGATGAGAGAGGGTTCAATGAGAGGTACCTGATCCCTATTTTAGAAAAATTCACAAGCGGGCCGAGTGCTTTTCAGTTATTCACTCCTTTGTGAACTCATAAGCAGAGCTTCAATGAGAAGTACCTGATCATAAGAAGCAGACCAAGGTAAGCCGAATTTTTCTTTTCGGTGAAAAACTAGCCAACGGTGATGGCACGTTGAATGCACCAGTTCCCAACGGATCACTGAAGTTAAGCAACGTGCAACATTTAGTACCCGGATGGGTGACCATCTGAGCAATCGCGAGCTGCTTGTTTTTCCCGGCCCCACTCAGGCTGGGTGAGGTTAATGGGAGGAGGCGAATGTAGAGTGTCACCGAATAGAGGTATAACCCCTATCATCTTAGCAGTAATACAATGTAGTTAAACCTCTACTCTCTCTCTTTAATGATAGTAAATTTGAATTGTAAGCACTACGCCATTCTAATGTAAGCTATCAGGGGAGGGTAAAACTGTATTTCAAAAGCGGGGAATATGGTACACTTACCAATGGGTTTCCTCCTGAGCAGAGGTGATAGTTCATTAATTCCTAGAGGTTGACTAACAGAGCGGCGCAATGCATGGTGAGGTCTAATTCGTTTCCTGGAATTCACAAGTTACAAATTTCATCAGTAAATGGTTTCTTTAAATTAAATTGATCCCAAGGGCAAGGTACACCTAGACCCTAGACAAATGGACTGTGCCTGAACGCATGTGATGTTGTGATGTGTTTCAATCCACTCAATACCGAAACTTACCAATAAGAAGGTTAAAGTGAGGAAATTTTAGATAAACACACATTGTTCCTAATGGGATGGGACTGAAAAGTCCTTCGCCACAACGGCAGGGATTGAACCCACACCCTACTGAATACCAGGCGAGCATATTAACCACTACTCCACAGAGCTAGGCCCAAGGTCCTATTACTTGTTGATTTATTACTTTCTAAGCTACCCTAACAACATTTTTGGTTGGGTAATTGTTGGCCTTACTGTATATGTTATACTGTAAGGCTAACAATTACCAAACTATCAATGCTGTTAGGGTACATTTAGAGAACTCTGTACTAATAAATGAGAATTTGGGAAAGCAAGAAAAACTCACGTCCTAGTCTGAACGTCAGCACAATTCTCCATCCTGGTTTTGACAGGGGAAGGACTAGATATCATCTTCCTATAGCTGTTGCACACATCCCAATGAAATAGGCGTTGACCCCCTAGGTCACTGTGTGTTCTGCGTACCATCTGGCCCCGCCTTCTAGGTAGACCTCGAGACTGTAACTCCGCCTGTAATGAAACGGAATCATAATAAAACACTAACTTTAGCTTTCAGTTTAATTCTTATGAAAATTTTAGGAATTTTAAATAACAAAATATAATTTTAATTTTTGGGCCAACAAGGATTCATTTATTTTTTCTTCTTTTTTACTTTCGTTATTGAAGAAATATAATAAACTAGAAGAGAACGAAAAAGATAATCTTGAGAAATGAGAACTGAGGATTAGGAAGATGAAATGAAAATAGAAAATGGAAGTAAATCTCATCTTTAAGACGATGAATATTATTAAAAACATTAAGATGAGTATTTCATTATTTCACAGCAATGAACTTAATAAAAATATTATATTACACCTAAGTCTGTGATGTAGCATTTCCATTCCGCTGTATGTCCCTGATAAACCAACAATTTTGTTAAAAATCGTTATCGAAGAACTCTTAGTTACATACGATTGTATTTTCGGTAAGTCTGTGATGTAGCATTTCCATTCCGCTGTATGTCCCTGATAAACCAACAATTTTGTTAAAAATCGTTATTGAAGAACTCTTAGTATTTTCGATAAGTCTGTGATGTAGCATTTCCATTCCGCTGTATGTCCCTGATAAACCAACAATTTTGTTAAAAATCGTTATTGAAGAACTCTTAGTTACATACGATTGTATTTTCGGAATTTTTTCGCCACTTTAGAACATCAATCCAAGTTGGTACCTCAAAAATAATATTAAAGTTAGTTACAAAGATCTACCCACAACCATCAATATAAATTTTCTCAAGAACCTCTAAAGTCAAATATAGAAACATCTTTTATTGTGAACACCAACGTAAAAGATCTCAAATTATGCTCCCATTGAGAGAAAACTTGAGTTTTTTATATCCACTCCAGTACCTCTCCCTACCATTTCTATTTGGATACCACTGTCCCCACTGTTACACTTCTGGTTACGGGATGCCTTCTTGCCTTTCCGATGTTCCTTGCTAGACCGCCAGATGAGAGGTCCGAATCTAAAGGAACGAGAAATAAGTGAAGGTATTATAGGTATAGAAGGGATTTTAGTACATTAGAGCATATTTTTATAGTCCTTTTTCTGCAACATGAAATTGCGTTTTCGCTCGAAATTTCCAAATTTTGGGCCGAAGTAGTGTAGGGTATATTGCCAGCTGAAAACACATGTTAGCATGAAAAACATCAGGAGAAAATTTCCTTTGAAAAAATTTCGGACAAACCGTTTAAGAGACTTGATGAAACAAACGGACGGACGGACAAACTAAAGGAAAGTTGGAACTCACATCGTACAATCTCTAGTTACGGGATGCCTTCTTGCCTTTCCGACGTTCCTTGCTAGACCGCCAGATGAGAGGTCCGAATCTAAAGGAACGAGAAATAAGTGAAGGTATTATAGGTATAGGAGGGATTTTAGTACATTAGTACTTATTTTTATAGTCCTTTTTCTGCAACATGAAATTGTGTTTTCGCTCGAAATTTCCAAATTTTGGACCGAAGTAGTGTAGGGTACACACGTTAGCATGAAAAACATGAGGAGAAAATTTCCTTTGAAAAAATTCCCAAATTTCGGACAAACCGTTTGAGAGACTTGATGAAACAAACGGACGGACACACTAAAAGAAAATTGGAACTCACATCGTACAATCTCCACAGTGTAAATAAAATCACGATAAGTGCAATTTTAGCACAGTTTCGTCATTTCTCGGAGCGAGACAAAACAAAGGTCGCACGTCTCGTCCTTATCAGAAATTGGCACACAACTCAACACATTTAATAGTTTGTTTTCTGTGATAACTGTGTTGACCATACATAGGTTCTAGTGATAACGGACGGCCTTAGTCTATACTCGTACATTGACCATTTGCTAGGACTCTTCATACCCACACAGAATAATGTAAGTTCATAAATGAGATCAAGTCAACGAGGTTTGATAAGTTTAATTTACTGACGAACTCTCCAAACCGGTGCAACGGTTGGCGGCATTTTACCGCTTTTTGGCGGTTTTCGGTGTAATTTAACAATATCTCGGGAACGGTACAAGCTAGAGACTTGAAATTTGGTATGTAATCCACAAATGTGACAAGAATGCAACTCAAAACGTTTGGTTGAGATGGTTGCTGCGCTTGGCGGTATTTTGACCGCTTTTGGACAGATTTCGACCGCTTTTTGGCGGTTTTCAGCTATAGCGACAAAACGGTTAGAGATATTATAAAAGTTAGGGTAAAAGAACACTCAAATAAGCATCATTCAATAGGATAAGGAAAGTCGTGTGATGTTCACACCAGATTTTTCCACCATAAGAGCCATAACTCCTGAATGACTTATCCGATTTTTGCCCTTATCGCACCTTTAGGAGTTCCCGCAGTAGTTCTTTTTGTATGTGAGTTCTACTGTTCACTAGTATATTTCCTGCATGTCACAAGTCACAATGCTATTGTTCACCAAACCACTAGTTATTCAGTCTGTCCATATTATGGAAAAGGGTAACGCATATAAATTTTATCCTTTTCCTGTCTATGCAGAATTATCATAAACCATAGCATCTCCCCAAACTGTGACATCTCGAAGAGTTTGTGGGTTTTAATGCAACAGTTTCATTGAGGGAAAAAAGGAAAGAGGGCTAATCCCAATCTTACTTATTTAGTTGGTGCTAACTCCAATCTTACTTATTTAGCTGGTGCTAATCCCAATCTTACTTATTTAGTTGCAGAAAGCCAGCCGTTCCGAGAACAAACATTATCCCATCAGGATAAAATCCGCCTCGGGCGGGAATCGAACCCGCGGCCTAGCGCTTACGAGGCAGAGGCACTACCAACTAAGCAAACTAGGCTGGAGTTACATAAATACATATATATAAGTAGATTGTGTCACATTGTTATTCACATAGGTACTGAAAATGTGTCTGTATGGCTCACAGGCTCACACATATGGTTGACAGTTCATGGGTGTAAAAATATGACTCACTGTTAAAATGTGGACGGTTGTTAAAATGATGCTACACGTTCAATTTTCAAGATAAAAGAGTGATATCTATTTTAAATGAAAGATAACAAAATGAGGTTTACTTTTTTGGGGATTTTGTTTGTGATGGTGATCAGGTGTTGCAGACAACGCTATCCGAAAAATCGCCCTAATTTTGAAAACATTCAATCTGTGTGCAAAATCGACATACTGTCTTTAGCATTTCCTGGGCTATAGCAAGAATTTCGCGATAAGAAGCACCCGTTAACTCATCCAGAGTTCTTGTCTTATAAACATACACCTTGTTTTTAACGTATTTCCATAAAAAAAGTCACATGAGCTAAGATTGGGTGAGGAGGGAGGAAAATCAAAATTAGTCCAAAAATCCACTACTTTTAAGAAATGCCACCACAGCGAGAGCCCGATGTTGTGGGGTCCACGACTACATTGTAACAAAAGCTCATTTAGTTCTGAACTTAGTGATATTAATTTCAACAAGCTACGACAAGTTATAATAAAGTAATGGGCAAATCAAAACCGTCAGGTAACTCTGGACCACCTTGTATTATGCAGCCTTACATCGTTTCACACGTTGAGATTCACATATTAATAATAACATAAAATATAAAAAAATTCGCCCAACGTGGGGCTCGAACCCACGACCCCGAGATTAAGAGTCTCGTGCTCTACCGACTGAGCTAGCCGGGCTTGGTGAAAGAGGGGGGATAAATAAGAATGTTTAAATACAAGGGTAGAGTCTCACTGTGTGTTGAGTAGCGTAATGTGAGTAGTGTCTTGATAGTACGCGCGTCAAGTTATGAATGGGCTCGGTGTGGGGGTCTTAATGAGGTGATAGGAGAGGGAATAAGGCCGGGGGCCACAAAGTGAGTTTAAACTCAGTTCAAGTTTGACTCTCGGATTAAGCAATCTGATTGGTTGAGTTTTAAAAATTCCTAAACCGAAATTAAAACTTAAACGGAGTTTGAACTCACTTTGTGGCCGCTTGCCTACGTTGAACAAAATAAAGAAAAGTCAGCAGCACGTGTTATTCCAGACAGTTACCCTCCAGATACTAACCAAGCACAACATTGCTCAACTTTATTGATCCTTTGGCCTTTGGGACTGGTGCATTCAACAAGCTATTGCTGCTGGCAACTCACATTAAATTTAATGTTTTTCATCTGTCAGGATGTAGGGTTTAGGAATCAAAGGTGTCAGCTTTAGGTGCATTTTAGTTTCTGAGATGTCAGCTTAAGGTGCTAAATTTTTTTCCGTTTTCTTAATTTGCAATAAAAATAGATATAAAGCTTTTACAAAGAAACCAACACGTGTATTTGATGCAGAAGAAGAACAACCAAACCATATAACACCACGATATTAAATAGACAAAAGGCATGATATTTCCGCAGCTAAAATAGAAAGAAAACCTTTAATAGTCTCATATCGCCTTCATATTATCAATAATATTGTCAATTGACAATACGCTCCTACGAAAAAGTATTGTCATACACACCACGATATTAAATAGACAAAAGGCATGATATTTCCGCAGCTAAAATAGAAAGAAAACCTTTAATAGTCTCATATCGCCTTCATACTATCAATACTTTTGTCAATTGACAATACGCTTCTATGAAAAAGTATTGTCATAATATTAAATAGACAAAAGGCATGATATTTCCGCAGCTAAAATAGAAAGAAAACCTTTAATAGTCTCATATCGCCTTCATATTATCAATACTTTTGTCAATTGACAATACGCTCCTATGAAAAAGTATTGTCATACACTATCAATAATTTTACAGTACTGACAAGAATATTGACGAAACTATTGATATTGCGCGGGCGGTATTAGTCGCTAGTGCTTCTTTACTTACCACAAGGGGACTATCAGTATCATCCAGGATTTCCTCATCAGCCAAATGATCGGTATCATGGGACTCGGAACTGTCTCCAGTACCTCTCCCTACCATTTCTATTTGGATACCACTGTCCCCACTGTTACACTTCTGGTTACGGGATGCCTTCTTGCCTTTCCGACGTTCCTTGCTAGACCGCCAGATGAGAGGTCCGAATCTAAAGGAACGAGAAATAAGTGAAAAGTGAAGGTATTATAGGTATAGGAGGGATTTTAGTACATTACTTAGTATCTCTATATTTTTATAGTCCTTTTTCTGCCAGATGAAATTGTGTTTTCGCTCGAAATTTCCAAATTTTGGGCCGAAGTAGTGTAGGGCTGTAGGGTATATTGCCAGCTCAAAACACATGTTAGCATGAAAAACATCAGGAGAAAATTTCCTTTGAAAAAATTCCCAAATTTCGGACAAACCGTTTGAGAGACTTGGTGAAACAAACAAACGGACGGACAAACTAAAGGAAAATTGGAACTCACATCGTACAATCTCTTCAGTGTAAATAAAATCACGATAAGTACAATTTTAGCACAGTTTCGTCATTTCTCGGAGCGAGACAAAACAAAGGTCGCACGTCTCGTCCTTATCAGAAATTCGCACACAACTCAACACATTTAATAGTTTGTTTTCTGTGATAACTGTGTTGACCATACATAGGTTCTAGTGATAACAGACGGTAGTCTATACTCGTACATTGACCATTTGCTAGGACTCTTCATACCCATACAGAATAATGTAAGTTCATAAATGAGATCAAGTCAACGAGGTTTGCGTTGACCCCCTAGGTCACTGTGTGTTCTGCGTACCATCTGGCCCCGCCTTCTAGGTAGACCTCGAGACTGTAACTCCGCCTGTAATAAAACGGAATCATAATAAAACAGCACGTCTCGTCCTTATCAGAAATTCGCACACAACTCAACACATTTAATAGTTTGTTTTCTGTGATAACTGTGTTGACCATACATAGGTAACATAGGTTCTAGTGATAACAGACAGCCTTAGTCTATACTCGTACATTGACCATTTGCTAGGGCTAGGACTCTTCATACCCATACAGAATAATGTAAGTTCATAAATGAGATCAAGTCAACGAGGTTTAATAAGTTTAATTTACTGACGAACTCTCCAAACGTCCGAATAATTTATGATATTTATCTTAATAGACCAATGGGTACTGAAGAGACATACATTTTCATTCATCAAAACCGTTTAATTGCTCATAGGTTTTAACCTTTTGCCTGCACAGCACCTTTTCCCCCCACTGTAAGTCATTTTATGTATGTATTTGTAGATCATCTTTTGAACAAATTACTAGGCTAAATGAAAAAGACCTGCATATTTTGGCACTGTAAGGAGAGACCCCCAAGGCTCAAGTTCTCGAAGAAGATAATAAAATAATCCAGTATCTACTGTTTTGATTGTGAACAAATAAATTCAGCTTTGTTCATTGTTCCTCTTTTGAAGTTAGAATTTCACAACACGAAATGTTTCAAACATTCATTTTTAGGGGGAGGATATAAATTCCTTTGAAGATAAAGAGCTATTCCAAGAATAACTTTAGCTTTCAGTTTAATTCTTATGAAAATTTTAGGAATTTTAAATAACAAAATATAATTTTAATTTTTGGGCCAACAAGGATTTATTTATTTTTTCTTCTTTTTTACTTTCGTTATTGAGGAAATATAATGAACTAGAAGAGAAGATAATAATAATAATAATAATAATAATAATAATAATAATAATAATAATAATAATAATAATAATAATAATAATAATAATAATAATAATAATAATAATAATAATAATAATAATAATAATAATAATAATAATAATAATAATAATAATAATAATAATAATAATAATAATAATAATAATAATAATAATAATAATAATAATAATAATAATAATAATAATAATAATAATAATAATAATAATAATAATAATAATAATAATAATAATAATAATAATAATAATAATAATAATAATAATAATAATAATAATAATAATAATAATAATAATAATAATAATAATAATAATAATAATAATAATAATAATAATAATAATAATAATAATAATAATAATAATAATAATAATAATAATAATAATAATAATAATAATAATAATAATAATAATAATAATAATAATAATAATAATAATAATAATAATAATAATAATAATAATAATAATAATAATAATAATAATAATAATAATAATAATAATAATAATAATAATAATAATAATAATAATAATAATAATAATAATAATAATAATAATAATAATAATAATAATAATAATAATAATAATAATAATAATAGTGCTTATTTATACTGCTCGCATAGGACTGAAAAGTCCCTTTACTCCAGCAGTAGGCTACTACTATTATTGTGGTCAAATTCTCAAATTATATTGAGGATGAAATTCCATACCTCGGCTGGGATTGAACCCACGCCCACCTGTTTACCAGGCGAGCGCCTTGACCACTACACCACCGAGGCAGGTAAATGAACAAACGAAGTGAGTTATTAATTTTTACTCAAGATTTTGCATCAAATTTGTGTGTTTGTCCCGCGATAACTGCCAGTAGGGTTGGTAAAAGTCTGATGAAATTTGCCACAAGAAACTTTAGCAGTTATGCAGTTATTCCTCTATCTAACAAAACACCCTGTATGCAGAACATCTCGTTCAGGTTATGATGTTATATGAAATTTGATATTATGCTGATACAGCTAGCTGGTTCACGTTACTACACCTAGATATACTTGAATCTATTAGCAAAAAATAAACTAGGTTCCTCCTAGTAAAATATAATATTCACCTACATATGAATTGAAGTTAAAATATAGCTACAAAAACCCCATGCTCTATTGGAGTTCCAAATTTGTTATTTTTTCTTCTCTCAGTTACAAAAAGCCTTTTTGTAAACATATTATTAGTTAGTTACATTCTAATATTACACTATGTAGGTTCATAGTAGATACAGGGTGTCTACCAAAATGGAAAAATAAAATTCCCTGACTTTTCCCGGTTTTCCAGCAATTTTTCAAAATTTCCAGTCTACTTTTCCAAGATTTTCCACCCTATTCCCACTGCGCCGCAGCCGATTTTTTTTTTTTTGTTTTTTCCCCAAGCAATGTTCTCAGAATTTTCCACCCTATTCCCACTGCGCCGCAGCCGATTTTTTTTTTCCAAGCAATGTTCTCAAGCCTGTTAAATATTTCAATCTTTTTTCATCCGACTAGGGTAAGGTCTTGAGTCCTCCATTTGCACCATGAAATAACTGCGCCGCAGGCCAAATTTTTTCAAGATAAATGACCTTTGACCAAGATAATGACCTCAAGACTACTACAGCCATTTCTCTTTGATCTGGCTTTGGGCGCCTAATAGGTATATTAACTATAAGTGAACTGGCATTATTTTAGAATATAATAACAGCGCCGCAGGCGAAATTTTTGAACATTTTGGTCTAAAATCTTCAGAAATTCAGTCTCGTCGAAATCCTAATCTTCAGCTCCGCAGGAGAATTTTTTGAAAAAGCATGAACCTGAAGTTTGTCATTATACAGTCTACACATTCACATATCCTGGCGGGGATGAAGGTTAACACAAAAAAGAGGGAAATGAGCAGCGCCGCAGGCGAAATTTTTGAAAATTGTGAGCTACAATTTATAAAAACCAGAATTAACGAAATTGAAATTTTTATGGCCACAGGCGAAAATTTTGGTCTCTAATTTAAAAAAAACTTGGTTATCAAAAACACAAAATTAGGCGCCGCAGGCGAATTTTTTGAAGATTTTGGTCTACAATAGTAAGAGAAGTAGACTTGTCAAAGGTGTAATCTTCAGGGCCGCAGACGAAACTTTTCAGTACGTAAGTATGTAACCTGTAGCTTGTCATGTGTCAGTTTTTTATGTAATTAAATACGTGTAAAAGACGAGTATAGTTATTCCCCCCAATAGATTCCTGTAGAACACAAAATGACAGCGCCGCAGGCGAAATTTTTTTCGAGAAAATTTAAGTAGCTCCTTAAGGTTGCAGCATACTTTTTTTACTGACCAAAGTCTCTTTTCTCGTTTTATAGGCTTTGAAATATTTCCAAAACTTTTTCATGAAGAGACAAAATTTCAGCGCCGCAGGCGAAATTTTCGAGAGATTATATGTTGCCCCTTCATGGTTGCATACTTTTTTAATTGAAATCTTTCTTTGTTTTTTTTTTTAGGCTTTGAAAAATTCCCTGACTTTTTTCGATTTTCAATGAAGGGATTTTTCCAACTTTTTTTTTTCAATTCCCACCCGTTTCATTCAACTTTGTGGTTCAAGAAAACTCCTTGCATGAAAGAATACGTAAGGGTAATAGAAAGTAAAAAATACAGGCTTCGTTAAAAGTCTATCCAAGGATGTTTAATGTAAACTTATTCAAATATGAAGGGATTTTTCATGCTTTTCTTTATTCTTCACACTGTTCAGCCTTCTTTGATGTGTATGTGCTGTGACTATCAACATCTGTCTACCCTTGAAAACAGTATAGGGCCATTCTTGTTTTAGTTATTTCATCCATAACACAATGTATTTTCAATTTCTTCTTCTTTTTTCATTACCTATCATTGGAATAAAACCACTACTTGTTCTTCTCGTTCAACAATAGAGCCAAAACAAATCTACCTAAATCCCGAAGAAAACAAAACAAGCTAAGCTGTAGGTTGTCAGTAAAAAATTAAAAATCCAAAGAAAGTAAACTATTAGTAGTGTTACCACCATTTCAATTCTTTGTTTACTCCCAAGAATGTACCGTAAAAAATCTCTACTGTTTATTGAAAACATCAGAAGTACACAGGTCATTGTCACTAGAACCACGCATTCAAGAAAACAGTAATTATTTCAATACCACAAACTATGACCAAATAACACACCTCCTCGCCACAGACCCGATGGTATACACAGTTCACAAACATACCTACATCAGAAGTACACAGGTCATTGTCACTAGAACCACGCGTTCAAGAAAACAGTAATTATTTCAATACCACAAACTATGACCAAATAATACACCTACTCGCCGCAGACCCGATGGTATACGTATACATATACACAGTTCACAAACATACCTACTCATAAACATATATGTAAAATAACATATATGATTATTTCTCAGTCTTACATAGAACATTAAATCCAGGGGTGGAGGTAACTAAAGGAACATTCCAAAAGAGGAAGATTGCATGCATAAAATTAGAAAATGTCCAATGTTCATTTATGTAGGTCTCACATTTTAATTTTACAGTAAATTTACTTTTGGTAAAGATACGTCCTCTAAGCTCAAAGATATTGCACCTTCAACTTCGTCTGGTAGGTGAGATATACTCGTATATTCACCACTGAGCAACCATTACACATGAATAATGTTACAAGTGCCTGAATCAATTGCCGTCTGGTAGGTGAGATATACTCGTATATTCACCACTGAGCAACCATTACACATGAATAATGTTACAAGTGCCTGAATCAATTGCATATAGAAATGCATAGTGCACAGAAATATCCTACGCTCCTGCCTCCTGCTTATTATGAGCACGAAATTCCATCAACACTTTCAGGAGAGGCAGGAGCCATTCACCTATCAGTAAAATGCAGGCGAATAACCGAAACACTCCGGCAAAAAACAATTTTACAAGCAAACCTTTCCAATTTATTCCACTTTGCTTTCTCGTGAAATGATCGGAGGTGGAAGCTTTGTGCTCGGGGAGTTTTTCCTGAAAATCTGATGATGAGATAATTCTGAAGATTTCGACTTTTCCCTGACTTTTCCAGTCTCCATGAAATTCCCTGACTTTTCCCGGTTTTCCCGGTTTTCCAGTCTGGTAGACACCCTGTAGATATTATAGTGGAGAACATTGAATTAGTACTCAATCAACTATTCCAGCCTTGAAATCTATTTACCATGTTCTATTCAAAATACGTAAATTTTTTCCTCCATTCCTATGATTATGAAATTTTGTATTTTTGGCAGCAAAGTTTCATTGCATAGATGCGTAGATTTATGTATGTAGTGATTTTATTCTTTGCTCCTGAGTTGGAGGAAGAAAACGACCCTAGGAGAATATACTGATAGATTTTGACGTGACTTTGTGAAGCTACTGGTGTTCCTAGGAGAATAATCACCTAAAGTTCTGATTCACAGGTAAACTCACCTAAATTTCTGATCCGTATGAGGTGATGCGTAGATTTATGTATGTAGTGATTTTATTCTTTGCTCCTGAGTTGGAGGAAGAAAACGACCCTAGGAGAATATACTGATAGATTCTGACGTGACTTTGTGAAGCTACTGGTGTTCCTAGGAGAATAATCACCTAAACTTCTGATTCACAGGTAAACTCACCTAAATTTCTGATCCGTATGAGGCGGGGAATCCGGCGGTTCAAAGTCATGCTGATATTGCTTAGCGGTAGATGTGGAATCCAGGGAAGTGTGCTGACTAGAACTGTTCGAGGCAGATTTCTTGTAGAATCGGAGCGAGAAACTCTTGCGGAACTTTTGGAGAACGCTTTCCGTGACATTGTAACCTGAGGAGAAGTTAAACAGATTAAAGTGAAGAATGGAGAAAAACTCGGTAACTTTGTGTTGGTGAAGAGCCATGCTGGTCAATTTCAATTTTCAATTTCAATTCAATAAAGCATTTATTTTGTACAAATGTACGTTTGCTTGTTTACATGGAAATTACTGGTAGAGAACGCCTCAGGCGTAACCTCGCCCAGTGCTCTTCGCCATAGCTTTGGTGTCCCTCTCTTTGTGGCCTTTTTCTACAATAAGACCTAGTAGACTGAACATCAAACCCCAGATCCTATAAATGTCAGTCATCCCCTGCAACACTGAGACTTTTCACGTACCCTAATGTTCCTAATCTTCCTCAAAAACAATTTAACCTAGATCCTATAAATGTCAGTCAACCCCTGCAACACTGAGACTTTTCACGTACCCTAATGTTCCTAATCTTCCTCAAAAACAATTTAACCATAATGACATCTGAGGTAGGACGAGATGGCTTGCCTTCGGATCCAGAACTAACAATACCACGTCGTCTTACCTGGAAAGCAAAAACATCAGAATTATGAAATGGTTCCAATTTCTTCCCTTCTTTTATTTCTGAGTCAGCCTAAATTTAACCTCAGCAACATTTCAGTCTCCACACTCAAATACGACTGTGTGGTGGACTCATCAAAAAGCATTAACTTTCGGCGAGCAATAAAGTTTGCCCATAAAACACTGGACACAATTTATGTAGGAAGAGTGTATTGGGCTAGGATAGTATTGCAAAAGCATTAACTTTCGGCGAGCAATAAAGTTTGCCCATAAAACACTGGACATAATTTATGTAGGAAGAGTGTATTGGGCTAGGATAGGATTGTGTTGCAGTACTCAACGGTGGAATGACCTAGGATTGTTGCAGAACTCAACGGTGCGGTGGAATGACTTGATGAGCTAGAGGAGACTACGTTGCAACATTCAACGGTGTGATGACCTAAGGGTGTTGCAGTATTCAACGAATATTCACGGATGACCTAGAAACCTTGGACTCGAGAGTAATTTTCTTGAAAACTAATTAACTAATAATTATTAGACTAACGGAACTTTACTGTCACCTACATTTAGACGAGAGATTGGGGAAGTTTCATTAAGTCAGAGGATACCTTGGGGCGATTTCATAGGTGAATCTGGAGTTACTTTATGAGACATCACTAACAAGGTACACAGTTTTCATCACTAACAAGGTACATAGCCAACAGTGTTTCTTTTATACAAGGAATATGGAATCTATTTTCTCACTTTTTAATGGAATCCACATGGACGAACAGTCGGTACCTACTGTTTGAAGACATATTATACTATGTTCCAAATCTAGTGGATCCCCGTAACCGTATTATTTCAATGTTGCATCGCTTCACTGATACAATTTTCTAACAAACGCCGAGCAAGCCCTGTGCCTATGCCGTTTCCAACACACCACCACGAGCATTCAACATTGAGCATGTACCTTACTGGTTAATGGCAACTCATTTGATATTCAATCGAAACAGCAAAGTTGGACGTGAGATGAAACAGCAAATAAAAACAAACACGGGAAGTCATTTCTCTCAGGTGATATTCAATCGAAACAGCAAAGTTGGACGTGAGATGAAACAGCAAATAAAAACAAACACGGGAAGTCATTTCTCTCAGGTTTTTTTTCGGAAGGTGTCAGACAATTGATATTGATGACTTTCGACGAAAACTTTCTGCTAGTTAAGTGTCGGGAGTTGGTGAGATACTCGCAATGCCTGACCTCAATATCCCACACTTTGCATGAAACTGTTCAAAACACCCTCACAAATGGAATACATGCAAGCAGTAGGATGCTAGCAAGACAGTGATATCCTGACATCATTTATTTTCGTTGAAATAGAACTGGGTTAGGCTCGAGTATTTATTACCAAATAAATAGTCAGAGTCATCAATAAGTAAGTTGTCTTGTTTATAGTTCTTTGTTTGTAGCAATAAACACCAGCTAATGACATATGAAGTAGTGTCACGTTCTAAAATAACCACTCCATCAAAAATCAAATGAAAAAAAAAAAAAATCCATAGGTTACTATTATATCAATGGTGGATGTCTTCTTCATACCTACTTCCTACTTCTTTCTCCTACTTTCCTTTCCTTATTCTTTCTATTATTACTCCTTCCTGTTATACCTACCTTGTTTTTCAGTTATCAGTTTGATTTCTCCTGACCTAGAAACCTTGGACTCGAGAGTAATTTTCTTGAAAACTAATTAACTAATAATTATTAGACTAACGGAACTTTACTGTCACCTATATTTAGACGAGAGATTGGGGAAGTTTCATTAAGTCAGAGGATACCTTGGGGTTTAACATGACACTGTTCTTAAGATGGATGATACCCACAATGGATACCATGATTAATTTGGTTACTTTGTTCAAAGGAAAATTGATGACTAGAGAAAATCGCGTACACTTCCCTTAGCTCCCCCTGCCAATGGACCCAAAGTTGATAGTCTATTCTTACCCAAGACCTGTGGATTTTCCTTGACTTTCGATCCGTCCATTACAATGGACAAATACCTATGCGCTATCGGCGACATTGTTGGTGACAACAATATGGTTTTTGCCGGGAAAAACAATGACCTCGTTAAGATCTATCTTACCAGCGAGTCAGAAGTCCTAAAGTTTTACGAGAATAATCCCCAAATAGTAATTGATAATAAAGTACTTACTGTGAGAAAACTCGTCAACAACGGGCACAAGATCTTTTTGTGTAACACCGAGCCTGGTATGCCGGACTCCATGTTGATCAATGAGTTGACTAAATATACCAAAATTGTGTCCGATATGAAATTCGTCAACTTGGGTTCACGGAATGAACGATTTGGCCATTTAATTGGCTTCCGAAGAACTGTTCTGGTTGAAGACGTGGAAGACCTTCCCGCGTCATTCAATCTGTATTATGAAAACATGACTTATAAAATCTTTATCGTCATTGACAGGATGAAATGCTTTAACTGCAATGGTGAGGGCCATATTAGCAAAAATTGCCCTGTAGAGAAAATCTCGGCGCAAGAACGTCTTAAGATTGCCAAAGAGACTCAACCTGATGGACCTCAAGCTTCCGGTCAAAGGAGTGAGGACCCTACTTGTTCCTTCCTTCCAGCCTTTGCCACCCGTACTCCGACCACAGCTGTGCCACCACTGATGGAAACGGCCGTCGCCTCTCCGGTTCCTCCGTCCGCAGATTTGAGCAGTAGCGATGTTCCCATCTTATCTGAAGATCTTATTTCCGAAAATGTTCTCTCTGTTAAAAAGGCCGATCTATTGCCGAATGAAGTGAACGATGGGAGCCAGGTTACTAAAGCTCGCACTCCGACCACAGCTGTGCCACCACTGATGGAAACGGCCGTCGCCTCTCCGGTTCCTCCGTCCGCAGATTTGAGCAGTAGCGATGCTCCCATCTCATCTGAAGATCTTATTCCCGAAAATGTTTTCTCTGTTAAAAAGGCCGATCTATTGCCGAATGAGGCGAACGATGGGAGCCAGGTTACTAATGCCGTGATTGAACCCCTCCCCCTTGGTAGCGCTCCCTTGACCGAAAGTAATGAATCCATTAACATGGATATGGACATTGTGCCTGAGAAGGGTAAGAAGCGGGCGCTTACCCAATCCCCCCCTCCACAGGACAATGAGAAGAAGGTGTGCGTCCAAATGAATGAACTTGAGCCTATTTGTCCTCTCATTGAAAAACATGAACCATCAGTAGATCCTCTTGTTTTCATAGACTTGATTCAAGAGCTGAAAGGAGCTATTAACAAGAAAAAATTGGATATTATAAAAGATAACTATGATATGGATCCACAGTTGGTTACAGATGTTCTCGAGAAAGTTGTTAATGAACAATCCATGGAAATCAGAGTCAAGAACCGTTTGAAAAATCTCCGTAAGACCATTCTCAACCTTATGAAAGAATCTCCACCCGCAGATCCTACCGACTCTATGGATCTGCCGCAAGCTGACAACTGAAAATAGGTATTTCCTTCCCCTCCTACTTCTCTCCTTTCTTTCCCTTTTCTTATTCTTCCCTCTCCCCCTCCTTCCTTCTGCTAGTGACTTTAAGCCTATCGTTGCTAAAATTATCCATAACATGTGGCAAACCTCGTGGAACAACCTTGTAATTCCCAATAAACTCAAGAGAATCAAACCTGTAATTGACAATTGGACCTCCAGTAACAGAAACACTCGCTTTGAAGAAGTAGTACTAACAAGACTGAGAATCGGCCACACCAGGCTAACACATAGTTACCTGTTTACCCTATTAACAAGAAAAAATTGGATATTATAAAAGATAACTATGATATGGATCCACAGTTGGTTACAGATGTTCTCGAGAAAGTTGTTAACGAACAATCCATGGAAATCAGAGTCAAGAACCGTTTGAAAAATCTCCGTAAGACCATTCTCAACCTTATGAAAGAATCTCCACCCGCAGATCCTACCGACTCTATGGATCTGCCGCAAGCTGACGACTGAAAATAGGTATTTCCTTCCCCTCCTACTTCTCTCCTTTCTTTCCCTTTTCTTATTCTTCCCTCTCCCCCTCCTTCCTTCTCCTTTTCTTCTTCCCTCTTCCCCGTTCCTATCCTATGTTTTTTTTTTTTTTTTTTTTTTTTTTTTTTTTCCTTC
>NW_007378256.1:2346-8950 GCF_000475195.1 Diaphorina citri | reverse complement strand
CATCCACCTGTGTTAATCCCACCCCTCACTTACGAAGGCGCACGAACGTACTTGTGCTCTGCGAAACTCCGGATAACAACATTATTATGCCTATATCGTATGTACCGCTATTATGTATGTAGCCCCCCCGACGCTACCTCTACGCTGATCAGTTGTAGTTCAGGTCCTGTTCCATATCGCAGTAAGTTTTATACTTTCAAGTGTCCGAGGACAGCTAATCTATCCTTGCTACATGAATAGTAGAATCTCTCTCCACTCACATATCCTCTGAATATCGTCGTGCCCATATACCTGCATAACTTGAACTATTTGCCATTATCGGACCCTGAGATCCTTACCTGACCTACCTAACTGTTGCAATACAATGTATCTCCATCACACTGGTCTACCTACTTCATAACATTTGAGACAACACCGAATATTTCGGCTGCCGATCACCCTAACAGTAGCTAACTTCAGTTCAACCAAATGGATTTCCCTGCTCGCTTGCGACCGTGTGGTTGCAGCTATTATATTATTGATATAGTCTATCCTGCCTAATCCAGATGATGTCGAGCGCCAAGCTACCAGAACCAGCGTGCGTCCCGAGGATCGTTCCATTCATCAAGCCAAGAAGTTGTAATTTTAAATAAACCAAAAAAAAAAAAAAAAAAAAAAAAAAATCCATAGGTTACTATTTTATCAATGGTGGATGTCTTCTTCATACCTACTTCCTACTTCTTTCTCTTACTTTCCTTTCCTTATTCTTTCTATTATTACTCCTTCTTGATATACCTACCTTTTTTTTCAGTTATCAGTTTGATTTCTCGTTGTACCTACACAGTTATGTTCTTACCATGGATATGAGAGACTTCCTGTTGCAATGGAATATTAACGGTCTTACCAATCACCTGAATGAGCTAAAATGTTTAGTTAAAAAAATTGACCCTCTCATTATTTCCTTACAAGAATCCCATCTGTCACCAACTAAAAATCCTATCTTAAAGCACTATGATCTGTTTAGATTTGACTATCTTGATGGAAACATTGCCTGTGGAGGCGTGTGTACATTTGTAAAGAATTCTTGTTACTCCAAGCAAATTACTATCGTCACCAATTTACAATGTGTCGCCGTACAAGTAAAGTTGCCTGGTTTAGCACAACAACTATGCGTGTGCAATGTTTATCTCCCTCCCCACTTGCAGTATTCCGAAACTGATCTTTCCAACATAAAACGCCAACTTCCTGTTCCTTTCGTTTTCGTGGGCGATTTCAATGCCCACAACCCATTATGGGGGGACTCTAGATTGGACGCTAAAGGTAAAGAAGTGGAGAAATTTATTTTGAGCCACAATAATGTGCATCTATTGAATAATGGCGATGCAACCCACTTCAACCTTTCTTACCTTTCCCACTCGTCTATCGACCTTACCTTTTCTTCCAGCGGAATATTCCCCGACCTGAAATGGAACACTATTGATGATCTATATTTCTCGGACCATTTTCCAATTACTTTGTCGTATGAGAACGCTAGTACTAATGTTCCTCTGAATTCCTCGTCTCCTCCAAAAATATGGAATCACGACAAAGCGAATTGGGAAATGTTTTGTTCCAAGATTTCCTTCCATCGAGAAATCGATTTTGACAACGATGAGACGGATGTTGATTCCGTTCTCACTCTCATAAACAATAACATTTTGAGTGCGGCTGAAGTCTCGATTCCTTTGAAAGTTATCCCAGCCAATAGACTTCCAGTTCCTTGGTGGGACGATGACGTGGTCTATTGGTTGGTTGGTTGGTTGCTCCCTAAAGATTGGTTGATAGACAATGACGTAGACATTCATTTCAATTGTTTGAACATGATTTTATTGGAAATTTGCTTTATTGTTTATTTCATTTTTATTATTTTATTTTTTCCTTTGCATATAATATTTCCTTTTAGAATGAGTTCTAAAAAATTTAGGTACCTACCTAAGTACTTACTATTTTTGGCACAAAATAGTAGGGAGGGAGTTACCTACTTTTCGCTCCTTTTAGGCATTTCATCTCCCTACTCAGCCACCATTTAGTTCTAAGATTTTCTCAACTTATATTTCAATTAGAAATTTGTTTTCAATGCCAAGCTGGAAAATTGTTTACATTTTTTTCTTCCTTTTGTTTGTATCCTATTTCTGTGGTTTTTTCACCTTTTCTAGTTCTACCTTTGATACCTGGTCTAGCCTAGATTGTTTTTTTCCTATATTGGTCGTCATGGTAACCTATTTCTGTGTCCGTAAGTACCCGTGAGAAGCGGGCAATAACACCTTTTCTTTTCCGTGTATTAAGCCTAGCTACCTTCACCCTGCTTCTCTGACTTTGTTTATTTCTGTTGCCATATTAACCAGCTTCTTTTTCAGATAAACTCTTTAAGAAACACCTTTTCATCGCTGCGCCAACAGATACGTGTTTTCTTGACTCACCATAAAATGTGTTTTTCAGCGAGTATCTTCGCTGCCAACTAACTTGTTTTCTGTTTCTATAGCAACCCCTTTCCCTGATATTTTGCTGCTTCCTCACATTAATCTTTACCCGTACTTATACTTACTCCTCTTCCAGCCATGCAATATTCAGATTTGTTTAAAAAATCCTCTTCCAGGGTTTCTTATGTCCCTAGATCGGGATACAACAGACCCTTTTGTTCTGTATCCTATTTCTGTGGTTTTTTCACCTTTTCTAGTTCTACCTTTGATACCTGGTCTAGCCTAGATTGTTTTTTTCCCATATTGGTTGTCATGGTAACCTATTTCTGTGTCCGTAAGTACCCGTGAGAAGCGGGCGAAAAACACCTTTCCTTTTCCGTGTATTCAGCCTAGCTATCTTCACCCTGCTTCTCTGACTTTGTCTATTTCTGTTGCCATATTAACCAGCTTCTTTTTCAGATAAATTCTTTAAGAAACACCTTTTCATCGCTGCTCCAACAGATACGTGTTTTCTTGACTCACCATAAAATGTGTTTTTCAGCGAGTATCTTCGCTGCCAACTAACTTGTTTTCTGTTTCTATAGCAACCCCTTTTCCTGATTTTTTGCTGCTTCCCTGCTTCCTCACATTAACCTTTACCCGTACTTATACTTACTCCTCTTTCAGCCATGCAATATTCAGATTTGTTTAAAAAATCCTCTTCCAGGGTTTCTTATGTCCCTAGATCTGGATACAACAGACCCCCTCCCCCTGCCAATGGACCCAAAGTTGATAGTCTATTCTTACCCAAGACCTGTGGATTTTCCTTGACTTTCGATCCGTCCATTACAATGGACAAATACCTATGCGCTATCGGCGACATTGTTGGTGACAACAATATGGTTTTTGCCGGGAAAAACAATGACCTCGTTAAGATCTATCTTACCAGCGAGTCAGAAGTCCTAAAGTTTTACGAGAATAATCCCCAAATAGTAATTGATAATAAAGTACTTACTGTGAGAAAACTCGTCAACAACGGGCACAAGATCTTTTTGTGTAACACCGAGCCTGGTATGCCGGACTCCATGTTGATCAATGAGTTGACTAAATATACCAAAATTGTGTCCGATATGAAATTCGTCAACTTGGGTTCACGGAATGAACGATTTGGCCATTTAATTGGCTTCCGAAGAACTGTTCTGGTTGAAGACGTGGAAGACCTTCCCGCGTCATTCAATCTGTATTATGAAAACATGACTTATAAAATCTTCTTACATTCTATAAGTCTTACATTATGCCCATTTTCGATTATGGATGCATAGTCTATGGTTCTGGAAAAGACTACATACTTAACAGATTAAATCCTGTACATAATGCCGGCATCAGGATCGCCACTGGTGCCCTCAGGTCCTTTATCGTCATTGACAGGATGAAATGCTTTAACTGCAATGGTGAGGGCCATATTAGCAAAAATTGCCCTGTAGAGAAAATCTCGGCGCAAGAACGTCTTAAGATTGCCAAAGAGACACAACCTGATGGTCCTCAAGCTTCCGGTCAAAGGAGTGAGGACCCTACTTGTTCCTTCCTTCCAGCCTTTGCCACCCGCTCCCGATTTTGAAAATTTGGACCGATTGCAATACTTTCATTACTAGTATAGCTCCGCTATACTGTAGTAATAGAAAGTAAAAATGCCTGAAGAGAGTGAGTGAAAGAAAATTTGCTCTGGAAGAAAATGGAAGAATAATTAGAATCAGGGAGGCGCTCATCTGTTCAAGTATGAAATTCAAGAAGCAGACAGGGACTTGAGATTCTTGAGAATGAAATGAATTTGAAAACATTTTCCTATACTTGGAAATACGTATATCAGAAAGATTCAAATATGTAGGTAATAACAGTAAATCGCGGAAAACGACATTTCTGACAAGCCTTCATGCTGAACACAATAAAGAGAAAATTTGTATGAACGCCGCAAAACTTATTTGAGTATGCAATGTGCCAAACACAAAAGCTCAATCCGTGAAGCTTCATCCAATTCCAAACATAAAAGTAGGTAGTAGGTACTGCTACTCCTATTATTGAGGAGATGTAGGTATAAATGTTTTTCTATACGATTTTATTAATTCGTTTCTAATCAGTACAGGTAGGTAGCTATTAGATATTAATACCCAGTAGAATACATTCCAACAGGGCACAAGGGTATTAAAGACCCCCACCCTCTTCATTTCTTTTAATTATCCTTGGCTTTATTTTATCTGATTATTTCAGCATACGTTGCGTTCGGATTTTGCTGACCGAAGCTTCCAATAATATTAGTCTTCTTCAGAGCTTGCGTCCTATTGTACAGTCCACGGTTTCACAATAAGGTAGGTAAACAAGTAAACATAATATGTATTATAATCATCAGCTACACTAAATTTATACGTATAACATATACCATCTTTATCAAGAAAATTACGATTAAAAGTTTTTAAATTGGTGAGCTTTCGATGATGATGTCCTGTGTCTTCAGACCAAGATAGATGTTGACTCTATCGCAGCAGGAGTAGAAAATATTTCACGATTATCAAAAAACAATTGTATTATATATTATACCATCTGTTTACCTACTATAATTCTGAATAGTATTTGCTCAACTTTCGAAAACATCTACTCGTACGGATTGAAGGGGAAAGTATAGTCAATTTTATAGGTTTAAAAACCGTGAATCCGAAGATCCACTAACGGTTGAACAAACTGTAAACTTCACTCATAAAAAGGCCTTAGGGGCTTCCATAGCCCGAATTCAATGAGCAAATGCCCTTTAGGTTTCAGATATTTGGGCAAATTAAACCCAGGTTAGACGAACCGGTCGAGAGTTATAGTGAAACAAACAAACAGACAGACAAATTAAAACTTCATAATTAAAACTTGATACTTTGTTCATTCAATTAGAATGAAAGAATATAAAAACACACTCTGGCATATTGCCAATGGAAACCTCATTTTTTTTCCACTTGTTACCCACGAAACACGCGTAAAACAACTAGTAAATGAAATCTAAGTATACAAAATGTTCTACATGTGTAATTTCGTGTTGGTGTGAATATCGGTAAAAAATCCAGGATAGGACAATAAATCGCTGAAAACGCTGGAGAGGTATCAATACCAAATGTTCTACATGTATTTTGTAATTTTGTACAGGTGTAAATATTGGTATAAAAATCCAGAATAGGACAATGAATAAATCGGACTTCTTAAAAACCTATGGCTGATCGGTCAAGCTACAGCACGTACTAATCCTCTAATCCTTCAACTGAGAGTCTTACGCTATCCACATCTTAAATCCACCCCTCATCCTTACGAAGGCAGAAGTATTGTGCTCTGAAACTGGATACCTAATAATTATGCTAGTTATGTATGTACCTACCGCTACCTCTACCCATGTGTGTTCCTGTTCAATATCCACTAAGTTTAATCTTTCAAGGTGTCTAGGTGTCTAACATCCTTGCTACATGAATATAAATCTCTCCCCACAAATCCTGAATATCTCGTGCCATCTACCTACATACCCTATTCTGCATTATCGGACCCTGAGATCCTTATCTCTGACCTACCTAACTGTTACAATAGCAATGTATTCCATTCGCACCTGGTCTCTACCTACCAATAAATTTGAGACACCACCGAATATTTGCGGCGCCGAACACCAACAGTAGCTACTTCAGTTCAACCAAATGATTTCCCTGCTCGTCTTGCGACCGTGTGGTTGCAGCTTATTATATTATATACCTATCTGCCTAATCCAGATGATGTCGAGCGCCAAGCTACCAGAACCAGCGTGCGTCCGAGGATCGTCCATTCATCAAGCCAAGAAGTTGTAATTTTACGTATACCTACCAAAAAAAAAAAAAAAAAAAAAAAAAAAAAAAAAAAAAAAAAAAAAAAAAAAAAAAAAAAAAAAAAAAAAAAATATCCATAGGTTACTATTTTTATCCAATGGTGAGATGTCTTCTTAATACCCTACTTCCTACTTCTTTCTCTTACTTTCCTTTTCCTTATTCTTTCTATTATTACTCCTTCTCTGATATACCTACCTTTTTTTTCAGTTATCAGTTTGGATTTCTCGTTGTTTACCTACAACAGTTTATGTTCTTACCATGGATATGAGAGGACTTCCTGTTGCAAATGGAATATTTAACGGTCTTACC
>NW_007378256.1:0-1688 GCF_000475195.1 Diaphorina citri | reverse complement strand
ACCTACCGTGGCGCAGAGAAGATCCAAAACTTCACCTAGTCTTATTCACCTGAGAGGGTTGAAAAACCCTTGAATGGAAGCAACTGCGTTTCACTTTAAGCATTTCAGTCTCCGTTAAATAGTCGCCGGAACCCGTCGACCCTCGAAAAAGTTTTCACATTGTACTTGTGTAGCCCCCGGCGGCCGAGGAACCTGCTCCGTTCTACCGCTCTGATCCCCCCAGGTAACAGAACCACTGCTTGTTCCCAATAACATAAGTGTGTAGTGTTGACTCTAGGTTGACCCTTTCCCTTTAGAACTCCCTACAAAAAATACAAGATGCTTTAAGTCTGCCCGTACATCACACCGTAGGCCTCCTATGCCGAACGGTACGGTTTTACCCCGCCGACGCACTAACCCGTTAACTTTCCCATATTTATCTTCTAACAACAGCAAACACTCCTAGCAAACACTAGAATCGCCAACTGCAGGAACCTCAAATAACAAGAGCTATTGCAAAGGGGTAAAACACTTACGCGCGAGAGTAGAGTCGTCCCGATGCTGATCGAACGACCTGAAGTAATACTAGGCTGTTTAGAACCTGGTCGGAACACACAGGAACAGACACAGAAGACCGTTACCGGCAATCGGAGCTACTTGCGTCAAAATCAACAGTCACCAACCCAATGCCAGACCGCCGCGCCCTCTTTTAAAAAGGACAAGAATTATGTGAAAAAGTGCAGTAAGCAGGGCTGGTCTTGCCTTGACCTTCCAGATAACCGACCCTGATTGAAAGTTCGTCCTTAGCTCTAGAAGTCGGCGTAGTTGTTCACAACTACTATAGGCCAATTTCTCTCCTCAACTGCACTGGGAAAGTACTTGAAAAGATGGTCAACAAAAGACTCTTTTGGGAACTTGAAAATCGAGGTCTAATTAACCCCTTTCAGAGCGGTGGAAGATTCAGAAGGTCCACCATTGACAACTTAGTCTTTCTTGAAAAAGAGGCGGCTCAAGGATTGGCAAAAAAGGAGTGCACAGTGGCCCTGTTTCTCGATGGCCAAAAGGCCTTCGATATGACCTGGAGATACAAAATAATTGAGACACTTAAAGGGTTTAACATAAATGGATACATGCTACGTTACCTGTGCAACTTCCTGTATAATAGAAGTTTCAAAGTCAAGTGTAACGGGTCCTTTTCTGACAGTTTTCCTTTGCAGAATGGTATTGTCCAAGGTTCATCGCTTAGTCCGGTCCTGTTCATCATATTCATGAACGACATCCTTGATATTATCAAAGTCCCATTAAGGCGGCTTTTGTTCATAGATGACTTTTTAATAATTGCCAGAGGTAAAGTTATCGAACTCTTACGAGTCAAAATTCAAAAAGCTTTAAACGACATTCTAAACTGGTCTAATCACAATGGTTTAATCTTTTCTGCTGATCCTAAAAAGTCAGCTTGTCTCCTTTTTACCCGCGCTCGTAACCCAACTTTTCCGTCATTGTTCTACAATGGCTCGGAACTAAAGTTTGTCAACAATATCAAGTTCCTTGGTCTTTATTGGGACTCCAAGATGAATTGGTCTTTTCATGTAAACCATCTTAAAAGCCGCGCTATGGCTGCTCTAAATATACTAAAAATGGTCTGCAATAAGAAATATGGTGTCCGGCGGGAAACTCTCCTTACATTCTATAAGTCTTACATTATGCCC
>NW_007378255.1:53912-133550 GCF_000475195.1 Diaphorina citri | reverse complement strand
TCTTTTGACTAGATCACTAGAATGTTGCTTTGTGCCTTCGGTTCTTTACTCGCAAGTGGCTTTAATTAATTCTTTTTTTGGTCCAAATCCTTTTTTCCCCCTCCTTACCCTTACATATATCAATTGCAAATATTCATACTAAAACCTCTCCTCCGTGCATGCTAAATATAAATATTGACAATATTATTCAACTCTGTCAATAAATTGATCATGAAACGCACTGGTAAAGAAACAATAAAAGCTACACCAGCGATACACCTATTTCAAGCACAACTTAATACATATAAATAAAGCCTAATCAATCTGGATTGTGCAGCTGGTTGCCGGTCCCAGCGAAAAGGAAAGTTGATTACCTACTCCACTTAGAATATACAGGGTGGTCTTCCGATATAATTCAAATCCAGAGTCACAGAAGGCGATAGAGCTGAGGAACATAGTCCGAGGAATATTGCCGAGGTGATGTAGAGGTCAAAGCGCTCGCCTCGTAAAGAGGAAGACGCAGGTTCAATCCCAGACAAGGCATGGAATTTTGACTTTTTAATTCAAAATGAGATAATGTTGGTTCAATCAGATGTGGATGGAATTTCATCCTAGATAGGACATCGCATCGAGATCACCTGATGATGTGAATTTTAAAAACCTTTTAAATATTAGCTTTTTGTTTAATTTTGCTTGCGAACTTCCAATTTCAAGATTCAAGCGATTCTCGATAATTTACTGAATTGAGTCCTTTCTAATTCCTCCAATCTTTTTTCATCCCACTAGGGTAAGGGCTTAAGTCCTCCATTTGCTGTAAGTTTTATAATAGCCCTTTGCCACACGTAATGAAGAATAGCTTTAGGCAAAAACTGTAAAAAGCCACTATTATCAGAAATACCTAGATAATGGTTTTGATCTAATGGTACATAGAAAGGACATGGATGTCTCATTTTGCATGTACTTTTTAATTCAAAATGAGATAATGTTGGTTCAATCAGATGTGGATGGAATTTCATCCTAGATAGGACATCGCATCGAGATCACCTGTGATGATGTGAATTTTAAAAACCTTTTAAATATTAGCTTTTTGTTTAATTTTGCTGTTTAATTCTGCTTGCGAACTTCCAATTTCAAGATTCAAGCGATTCTCGATAATTTACTGAATTGAGTCCTTTCTAATTCCTCGATAAAATTAAAGCAGATAATATTGGACAGGTGGGTAGGAGAATTGTCATTTCGAATAAATACCTACCGAAGTGGTAGAGTAGGCAGATTATTTGGATTCCAAAAACTCAGGTTATTTTTTCTTCGATATTATGACAGCTGACATCATCATATTGGAGGTCAAAGGTTCATGACTAAGATGAATGTCAAATAACGAACCAATAGGAGAAGCGCAAACCGAAAGCTGAACAAACTTTGCAACACTGCAGTTTAACCGCAAATCAGTGAAGCAAAAGATTCTGGAGGTTGCCAAGTTTGCTGAGGTACATATTTTGATATGCATGATGTAATATGTAATTTTTGAACAATATACTATTTCAACTATTTGATTGATAATGTAATATTTGAGCTCATAGTATTTTCAAAAATTTATATAGGAATATGTAATTTTTGAACAATATACTATTTCAACTATTTGATTGATAATGTAATATTTGAGCTCATAGTATTTTCAAACATTTATATACCTATGTATCTATGTAGAATGTGTAGGTAGGTTCAAGATATTGATATGTGGTTGTACTATCTATGCGCTTAGCATTGGGTTTAGTTTGTACATATGTACATTGGTTTGCAGCTTTATTTTGCAAGGATATAACGTGATTGGCTATAAAAGTTAATTAAAAGTACAATATGAATAGTATCAGGCTATGATCTTAATGAATGTAATGAGCTGAATATGCAACACATTATTGAACGCAAAATTTGCATATGAACACAAACCAGTATTTGTGCAAGGGTGAAAACTATTTAGGTATTGAATACCTAAATAGATAATTAGATATTGATATTGTGAATATTCCGATCTATGACCTTCAGAACATAATAGATTAAATAAGAAATGGGTTATCTACATACTACTAGATTCAGACTAAGTAATATTCTATTAATGAAACATATTACTGTTAAGTGGCAATAAAAACCCCACCGTATAGGCATCTAACAATCAACTTTTAGACATAACTGAAATAGTTTCTGCTACCTACTACACAAAAGAAACATCAGAAACAATCGATTGATTTTACGGTAACTTCAAAATTCTATTCACATAACTGAAATAGTTTCTGCTACCTACTACACAAAAGAAACATCAGAAACAATCGATTGATTTTACGGTAACTTCAAAATTCTATTTACATGTAGTTAAACAAAGCAATATCGAACTGTAAATTGCAATTGCTGATTGCTCTCACAGAACATTAATTTCTTCAGATTGAAAACAATACATCAAGATCAACATTAAAGCCAGGTTCAAACTTAGGGAGGTAGCCTATGCATATGGTACCATTGGTACCTATGCTACCTAAAAAATATTTTTGGACTGTGTGAAAGAAAATGAATATGAAAAGATAATTTATTTAGTGACTTGGAAAAAATCTTCGTTCTCTATTATGAACGAGGAGTTGTTGACCTTAGTCTTACAAGATCTTTACATATCTTCATGTTATGATCTTACTAGTCTTACACTCTTGCATCGCGTAATGTCACCAGAAAATGCATACCCTACCAATTACATAGGTATACATACATATTTATGACTCTACAAGTCTACATTCTACAAATAGGTATAAAATTATAACCTAAATGATAGGTATAAATTAAAATAATATTAATAGTAATGGCTAATGGCTAACACTGCAGGTTAAATGATAACCTTGGTCATTCTGATAGGGTAGTTTGTAGTGGCGTAGCTGGTAGTCATCATTGCCAGGATGTTTTTCTTTGAGCCACCAGTAGGACTAGGGTTTTCACGATTGTTCTTGACAAATTTGACCATCATGACGTCGAATAATATAGAATCATAAATTATAATTTGTCTCATAAGGGAACTGTATAGAAATTAATTCCAGCTGAAGTGACATTTTACCTCCAATGTGCGTCAGATGTCCCTCAATTCGTAGGTTCCAGAGACTTGCCTTCCAGTTCTGGGCACCCTGTCCTTTCGGTACAGGACCTATTTCAAGTGTCTCATTCTCAGAAATGACTATTCACCACTACTTCATCACCAAGAACATTGGTATTTACCATTTTCGGTACAGGACCTATTTCAAGTGTCTCATTCTCAGAAGTGACTATCCACCACTACTTCATCACCAAGAACATTGGTATTTACCATTTTTAATGTTTTCATATAAAGTCGGACACGTCAAATTGAACTGAACCTTAATGGCCTGACAAAGCTTTAGGCAAGTTTCCAACCAACGAACGGCCTTGATAGATTTTTTTTATTTTACTCAATTTTGTGAGAATTATACAATATGTAATTTTCGTCCTGTCTAGCAGGTAATTTTTTTAGGTGTTGGGGAAATTTTCTAATAATTTTTAGGTACACATCTACTATCAGACGAAGAGGATCATGGAAAAGGTAAATGGCTCATTTGGCTCATGATTGAATACGAAGTTGGTGATTCATTGGGAACATTACTGATATGATGACGATACGTCTGTTATCGGTGAGTTAGGAGAAAAGGTTAGTGTTCATCATCTGACGAAGTGTTGAAAACATTCCGCCATATTCTCGTCTTACCACAATAATATTGATGGAGAGTCGAGAGTCCTTCGAATCAAAAGTTGCTCAATTTTTTTCCCACCGTGATGTCACAAAACTTTGCAGTTCTAGCGGTATGTGTGGAATGTAATCTTGTGAAAAAATATGATTCATGAACAGTTTTCTCTGTTTTGTCATTGTGAAATTTGATCATTTGAATGGTCACAGTCATTCCTACATTAAGGACATTTGGACACTAAGGGTATAGTCAGTTTCTTTGAGAAATATCCAACTCTGGTCAACATGTTCAATATACCCAGGGTAAAATGTCACTCCCATAATGACAAGCTAGGAATAATGACCACTCTGAGATCATTTGAGAGACTGCCCTGGGCAACCTAATATTCCATCATGTAGAAACACTTACATAACTTCGCAGTCCAGACATCTCGAGGCGAACTATTTAATGTATCAACCGTAACATCAGAAGATACATACATGATGTCATTGGACAAATGAGAAATGTACAAGAACATTGAAACATGGAGTCAGGAATGATCCAAGGTCAAATATAATGATGCTCATCAAGGATCAAGATCCTGGCAGAAATCTTCAGAGATATTCTTAGACTGGTCAAAAAGTTCAAATACCCTCTACGATTTGTAGAGGACAAAGAATCAATTTTAGCCTTAGAAAAAAGCATCAGTAAAGAAACGCATCATATCAAAGACATCCTGGCTGCAATGAGCCAAACTAACTTTTGAAGAAAAGATAATTCTCCATCTCTCAAATAAACCTCACAAAAAATAGGTGTATTTAACACAACAGATTTGTAAATAGAGTAGACAATTCCATTTTCAGATGCTCCAAATTCACCATCCAAAAATCAATGGCGTTTAAAATGGAATTATTGTGTGGGTGCACCATATTACATTAGAAGGTACTGAAAGTTCCGTGTTATTCAATTGGACAGGTGGGTAGGAGAATTGTCATTTCGAATAAATACCTACCGAAGTGGTAGAGTAGGCAGATTATTTGGATTCCAAAAACTTAAACCTCACAAAAAATAGGTGTATTTACCACAACAGATTTGTAAATAGAGTAGACAATTCCATTTTCAGATGCTCCAAATTCACCATCCAAAAATCAATGGCGTAAAATGGAATTATTGTGTGGGTGCACAATATTACATTAGAAGGTACTAAAAGTTCCGTGTTATACCAAAAATCAATGGCGTTTAAAATGGAATTATTGTGTGGGTGCACAATATTACATTAGAAGGTACTAAAAGTTCCGTGTTATTCAATTAGACAGGTGGGTAGGAGAGTTGTCATTTCGAATAAATACCTACCGAAGTGGTAAAGTAGGCAGATTATTTGGATTCCAAAAACTCAGAACCTACTTTATACACTTATACCTACAGGGTAAGTTTCAGCAGAAAAATTTGGTTTGCTGTTAGGGGGGAACTGTGATTTGATGGATTCGATGAAAAAGAAGAAAAAGAAAGATCAGCTATCAAACAAATATTTCTATACTTAGTATGCACTAAAGGATTTGGTCATAGGTAGTTATTAATCCAGGATTGGAATTTCAAATTAGAAACTTTCAATCTCCTCAATTCGGATGAATTCCATAGGGTTTTCCTTCCAACCTTGTAACAAATATCACAAAAGAGGATTATCAATTGGATTCATTTTACGATTTTGCTGATCTCCGATCCTGTATTACCACAAGTAGTCAAGAACAATCGTTAATTTACACGGATGAATCATATTCCGATTGTAACAAGGAGTTAAAGCAGGAGGTATTTCCTTGACTTCATTCTAACTTCTGACGGATGCAGTTAGCGGTCAAGGTGTTAGAGGAACCACTTGAACGGCATCAGAGCTCCCTATCGAATATAAGATATTAGATAATTTCAGTGAAGAAGTCACTGTTCTATGAAGTTATACTGATGATTTTATTGCCCATTGTTTGAGTTATACCTACTGATGGTAATGGTATGTAGAAGTGCGTACACTTAAGAGAGATACTTCTTAAACTTGAAGAGTTATTGATATCAATGAAATCTCAGGTGTTAGTGTGTACTGTGTAGGTACTGCCAACATTAAGAAACAAGCAAATGATCCTTCTAATAAATATGCAATCATAGGAGAATTCATGAAACTTTTTACGATTCGTATATTTCGTATTGATGATGAAGTGAATTCTTTTGTAAAAGAGTCCATTACGGAACTTTAAAATTGAACTTTCGAAAAGATTATTGTGTTTTTGATCTGAAGAGAAATTCAAACTCAATAAATAGGAACTCAGAATAAAATACCTACCAACATACTACCATCACTAGAGCTTACAGAAATTGATTGACCTACAGTACTGTAGTAAAAGACGTACCAACATTTCAAGATGAATTTGAATATTAATATGTGAATACAACTGTTGAGAAGGTTAGGTTACTGATTTGTTACCGAGATTCAGGGAGGGAATAGAAGAGAAGGGTGAAATGAATTTGAAAATTACCTGCTGAAGATCACTTGGGAGATTTTTTTTAAAGGTTTGATAGAGGGAATTGTAACAGCCAAGGTCTTATCGTCCCGAAAACGAAGAGAGAACTGAGAGAAAAAAGACAGGATAGGAGAAAGCAAACCGTTCCGAGAACGAACCTTATGTGTTCAAAATAGCACTTGGGAGAAAAACTGTACATACTGAGCCTCCTACTTGACCCTTCAAATATCCCAAACTAATTGCAACATTTCCATAAAAAATTATAAAAGTTTTGCCACAATGCAATGGTAGGTAACTTACATCTGATGCTCTTAATTAATGAACAAATGTTATTAACAAGGTTGAGTGGATCTATTTACAGGTGGATCACACCTAAATACGTGGGTACTGTATGCTCTTAGGATCACACCTAGACTGGGAAGTATCTCTTGTCATTCGCGCATTATGTATTCCGCCAGGAAATTTCAACAAAGAGAATATTGTCAAAGTGTTCAGCATCCGTTCAAAAATAATAAAACAAATAGGTGGTAATAATCATTCTGCACTTTTGCAGTCGATATAAACAGCATATCACATCAAAAACCACGCAAAACATCTGAAGAAAAACACTCACCACAATACTCTACAATAGCCATACCAGCAGAAGTCGATGACCCCTGCAGAGCGCTTCTTGAAAATCATGATGGGATAGACTTTGGATCCGAAATGACAAGAAGTCTATTGCAGCACTATCTAAGGATGTACGATTCTACATACTCGTATATCTGGTGAGCTGTAATGAATAGTAATTTATTTACTTTTAATAGTTCCCACTTTATCAAAAGCTCATTCTTTGGTCCGCTGCATTCTTTGGTCAATGGTCATATTTGCATTAGTCCTACTTGGGATTATTGATGCATTATTTTTGGGACTCGCGACTAATTGTTCTATTCCACGATTTGTCATTCACACATCAAACCATCATCGCAAATTGTTCATCAAAGTGTGTACGGTACCAGGTATGAATTCAGAGGCATACTTAAGTCAAATTTCATGAAATGCAGAGGCTTAAAGCAGTCCCAAACGATCTATTTTTGTGTTTCAAACAAGCGTCTCACACATGAATGATGTCATTGGACAAATGAGAAATGTACAAGAACATTGAAACATGGAGTCAGGAATGATCCAAGGTCAAATATAATGATGCTCATCAAGGATCAAGATCCTGGCAGAAATCTTCAGAGATATTCTTAGACTGGTCAAAAAGTTCAAATACCCTCTACGATTTGTAGAGGACAAAGAATCAATTTTAGCCTTAGAAAAAAGCATCAGTAAAGAAACGCATCATATCAAAGACATCCTGGCTGCAATGAGCCAAACTAACTTTTGAAGAAAAGATAATTCTCCATCTCTCAAATAAACCTCACAAAAAATAGGTGTATTTAACACAACAGATTTGTAAATAGAGTAGACAATTCCATTTTCAGATGCTCCAAATTCACCATCCAAAAATCAATGGCGTAAAATGGAATTATTGTGTGGGTGCACAATATTACATTAGAAGGTACTAAAAGTTCCGTGTTATTCAATTAGACAGGTGGGTAGGAGAGTTGTCATTTCGAATAAATACCTACCGAAGTGGTAAAGTAGGCAGATTATTTGGATTCCAAAAACTCAGATTATTTTTTCTTCGATATTATGACAGCTGACATCATCATATTGGAGGTCAAAGGTTCATGACTAAGATGAATGTCAAATAACGAACCAATAGGAGAAGCGCAAACCGAAAGCTGAACAAACTTTGCAACACTGCAGTTTAACCGCAAATCAGTGAAGCAAAAGATTCTGGAGGTTGCCAAGTTTGCTGAGGTACATATTTTGATATGCATGATGTAATATGTAATTTTTGAACAATATACTATTTCAACTATTTGATTGATAATGTAATATTTGAGCTCATAGTATTTTCAAAAATTTATATAGGTATCTATGTAGAATGTGTAGGTAGGTTCAAGATATTGATATGTGGTTGTACTATCTGTGCGCTTAGCATTGGGTTTAGTTTGTACATTGGTTTGCAGCTTTATTTTGCAAGGATATAACGTGATTGGCTATAAAAGTTAATTAAAAGTACAATATGAATAGTATCAGGCTATGATCTTAATGAATGTAATGAGCTGAATATGCAACACATTATTGAACGCAAAATTTGCATATGAACACAAACCAGTATTTGTGCAAGGGTGAAAACTATTTAGGTATTGAATACCTAAATAGATAATTAGATATTGATATTGTGAATATTCCGATCTATGACCTTCAGAACATAATAGATTAAATAAGAAATGGGTTATCTACATACTACTAGATTCAGACTAAGTAATATTCTATTAATGAAACATATTACTGTTAAGTGGCAATAAAAACCCCACCGTATAGGCATCTAACAATCAACTTTTAGACATAACTGAAATAGTTTCTGCTACCTACTACACAAAAGAAACATCAGAAACAATCGATTGATTTTACGGTAACTTCAAAATTCTATTTACATGTAGTTAAACAAAGCAATATCGAACTGTAAATTGCAATTGCTGATTGCTCTCACAGAACATTAATTTCATCAGATTGAAAACAATACATCAAGATCAACATTAAAGCCAGGTTCAAACTTAGGGAGGTAGCCTATGTATATGGTACCATTGGTACCTATGCTACCTAATAATGAATATGTACTCGGAAGAAAGTCTCGGATCAGAGAAAAGAAGAGCCAATCATAGTCTGTCTTAGGGCCCCTCCATAGTCTGTCTTAGGGCCCCTCCATCCATTCCTGAAAAAACTCCCAACTCCTAGCGCAGAAAACAATGACTACCATTTTTCTCCAAAACGGTCAACACCTATATTCAGATCCCAATTCTCTTTTTCAGGACGAGCCTGGTTTCCATCTGAACTCTAAAACAATGACCTCACTGAATCACTCATCTTTTCACCAAATCTACATGACTTTGGGCCATGCCTTTTCCACAAGTTTGGCCATGCCTCGGGATGAACTAGCGGGATTCCGGAGCGAAGCGACGGAATTCAGCTAGTAATGAATATGTACTCGGAAGAAAGTCTCGGATCAAAGAAAAGAAGAGCCAATCATAGTCTGTCTTAGGGCCCCTCCATCTATTCCTGAAAAAACTCCCAAATCCTAGCGCAGAAAACAATGACTACCATTTTTCTCCAAAACGGTCAACACCTATATTCAGATCCCAATTCCCTTTTTCAGGACGAGCCTGGTTTCCATCTGAACTCTAAAACAATGACCTCACTGTATCTACACTCATCTTTTCACCAAATCTACATGACTTTGTACTGAATCTGCCCAAAGCTACGAATTCTAAGCCTAAAATAACATATGAGCATATTTATTGTAACACCTGGATTGTTAATATTCCTGTTGATGTGACGACCCTAGATCTAGAAATCAACAAACCTGAGCCTTAGCCATTGCACCAGTTGGATCAATACAAACCGATAGATTTTGTAAGAAAGTTACAAAAAATCAACTAAAATATCATCGGCAATGTGAGGAAAAGTTGCGAAATCTCATTGGCTAACGAGCAGAACTGTTGAGAAGGTTAGGTTACTGATTTGTTACCGAGATTCAGGGAGGGAAAAGAAGAGAAGGGTGAAATGAATTTGAAAATTACCTACTGAAGATCAGTTGTGAGAAAAACTATAATGTCGAGGAGAAAAAGTGCCTCCTATTTAACCTTTCATACATCCTGAGTTGCTTGCTATATTTCCATAAAAAAATTTATAAAAGTTTTGCTATAATGCTGCCATGGTAGGTAAGTGGGTATGCTCTTAATGAACAAAATGTTATCAACAAGGTTGAAAGATGTGAATCGCCCTCTTGTAATAGGGATAGCATAAATTTCTGAATTTTAAATTACCTTCACAGGTTCCTAGGTACATAAGATTTGCGTGCCCTGATTTTGATTACACTTGTAATGGTAATGGTGTTCTCAGAAGGTTCTTTAACTTTTCAACACGAGAAAAGTATCCCCTGGATACTCAATACCCATCGTCCATCATATTCATTAACTTTTATGACTTTATGGTGAACTTTAAACAAGAATGCAAGCAGAGGAAAAGTTGCGAAATCTCATTGGCTAACGAGCAGAACTGTTGAGAAGGTTAGGTTACTGATTTGTTACCGAGATTCAGGGAGGGAATAGAAGAGAAGGGTGAAATGAATTTGAAAATTACCTACTGAAGATCAGTTGGAAGAAAAACCATAATGTCGAGGAGAAAAAGTGCCTCCTACTTAACCCTTCAAACATCCTGAGTTGCTTGCTATATTTTCATAAACAAATTTATAAAAGTTTTGCTATAAAGCTGCAATGGTAGGTAAGTGGGTATGCTCTTAATGAACAAATGTTATCAACAAGGTTGAGTGGTGTGGATCTATTTACAGGTGGATCACACCTAAATACGTGGGTACTGTATGCTCTCGAGATCACACCTAGACTGGGAAGTATATCTTGTGAATCGCCCATATATTATGTATTCCGCCAGGAAATTTCAACAAAGAGTACCTATTTTGTGATCTAATAAGGACCCAAGAAATTCAAAGTGTCCAGCATCCACTGTTAAAGAAATAAAACAATTATTCTACAGTTTTGCCATCGATATAAACAGCATCTTGCCAAAACCACGCAAAACATCTGCAGAAAAACACTCACCACAATAGGTAGTTTGTAGTGGCGTAGCTGGTAGTCATCATTGCCAGGATGTTTTTCTTTGAGCCACCAGTAGGACTAGGGTTTTCACGATTGTTATCGACAAATTTGACCATCATGACGCCGAATAATATAGAACCATAAATTATAATTTGTCTCATAAGGGGAACTGTATAGAAATGAATTCCAGCTGAAGTGGCATTTTACCTCCAATGTGCGTCAGGAAGATGTGAATCGCCCTCTTGTAATAGGGATAGCATAAATTTCTGAATTTTAAATTACCTTCACAGGTTCCTAGGTACATAAGATTTGGGTGCCCTGATTTTGATTACACTTGTAATGGTAATGGTAATGGTGTTCTCAGAAATACGGCTTACACCAATTTGGTCCGGTGTGGGTGTGTATGATTATATCTGCTGCTAGCTGTTACTGTAATCTTCCTACATGACAACAATGTTATGGCAAACTATTATGGGATTGTGGATAGTATTGAGATTACAAGGATTGGTTAAATTGCCATTTTTAGAAACATATGAGCATATTTATTGTAACACCTGGATTGTTAATATTCCTGTTGATGTGACGACCCTAGATCTAGAAATCGACAAACCTGAGTCTTAGCCATTGCACCAGTTGGCTCAATACAAACCGATAGATTTTGTAAGAAAGTTACAAAATATCAACTAAAATATCATCGGCAATGTTGAATTATGAACGAGGAGTTGTTGACCTTAGTCTTACAAGATCTTTACATATCTTCATGTTATGATCTTACTAGTCTTGCACTCTTGCATCGCGTAATGTCACCAGAAAATGCATACCCTACCAATTACATAGGTATAGGCATGAGGACCTGTGCTTTTCCTTTGAAGCATGATGAACCCTTTGTAACCTCCAGCTAGTTGGTTAGGGTTTGGTTTAACGTTTATGTAATAGAAATTTCAATCTTCCTCCTCCAATCCAAGGAAAACAGCCACTTCCAGGGGGTTTTTCCAGAGTGCCAAAGGATCTAATGTGAGGTTTGATTCGTCAGCGTGTAGATATGGGTGGTAAAGTAAAGACTCTGAGATTTTCTTCACCGCAAAAAAGTCCCCTTTATGTGGACTCTCAGGATCCGGGTCCAAAAAATATCCATTAGGCAATAATCTTGGTCTATACTTTCCAGTATATTTTAAGCTAAAAGCACGACGAACCTCCGATAACAGGTATCTTCCAGATTTCGTTCCGACCTTCCGAGAGAAATATTCCCAATAATCAGCCTGAAAAACCTTAGAGTGAAATATACTTCGTGCAGCACAGGGAAACTTTTTTGTACAGCATATTGCATACTCTCTGAGATATACGGCGTCATTTGTGCGTGTTGCTTTTCCCTGGGTTTCACGGGTGCATCTCATGGAGTAATCCATATTGTGTTTGACACAGTAACACGGCTGCAATATAACAGATTTTGGTAAAATAGTTACATACGTTCAGTCAGAGTCTTGATAATCGGGCTATCGCCCCAGTTGTTCTTTCCAAGTAAGCCACCTTCAGTGATCTGGATGGTCTTTTCTAACCCTATTTCTGTGGCGGTGTGGCCATATCCAATCAGCTACTGCATCAGAGTGGACAGTGGATGCTTCCTGTTATCACCTTCTGATATCCCGATATTGTTGTGGTCCGGGGAAAGCTTCCTTAATGTTTACAGATGTTTCATTTATATGGTATGTTTTGGTCCCATTTTATTTACCACATGTGTCTAAAGAAAGAACTTCTTACCCACAATATCCGAGATATCTAATTTCGAAACCTTACAGTCTTTCATCCTGAGAAATCTTCCACATTACATTGATTAAATTATGTGAACAGTATAACACAAATCTTCTATGTTTACATTAATAAATTTTATTGTTATTCAATCATAATATTTGTAATTGAAAATCCAGTCTCAGAATCTGATATGTGCGGGCGGGTACCTTTGCTTTCCTATGTTTACATTAATAAATTTTATTGTTATTCAATCATAATATTTGTAATTGAAAATCCAGTCTCAGAATCTGATATGTGCGGGCGGTTACCTTTGCTTTCTCCAAAATTCCAAAATGTTCCTGTCACACACGGAACACGACATCGATGTTCAGATTTTTCACTGGTACGATAGTAAATTTCCTGACAATGAATAGCGGAGCCTAGAAGTAATAGTATTGTTTGCCTTCCTGATTTTGATTTTCGTTCTAATTAAAGGCGACTACTTACATTTACATTAGTCTCAAAACCAAAGCTCCGGGTTACAAATTGGTCCGGAGAAATTCTTGGAGCTCTTGGGACTTGGGCTAACAATTGTCTTCTTTGACGACAAAAAAAATGCGACTAAAAGGAATTTTGCAATGTCAAAGTTCATCGGGAGAATGTTTCAACAATAAACAACAATCAATTCAACATACCTGAAATGAAAGAAATATTTCAACTCCAAGATCCTGAAGTTAAATCAAAAGACAACATTGAAAAAGCAGCGTGCAATAGGTATGTCTTCGGGGAACCATCCTAAAATCTGCCCCAGATATGTCGTCATTTTGATTTGATAAGAGAAATAATACTCTACATATAAAGTCGGACACGTCAAATTGAACTGAACCTTAATGGCCTGACAAAGCTTTAGGCAAGTTTCCAACCAACGAACGGCCTTGATGGATTTTTTTATTTTAGTCAATTTTGTGAGAATTATACAATATGTTATTTTTGTTCTGTCTAGCAGGTAATTTTTTTCAGGTGTTGGGGAAATTTTCTAATAATTTTGAGATACATATCTACCTATCAGACGAAGAGGATCATGAAAAAGGTAAATGGCTTATAATTGAAGACGAAGTTGGTGATTCATTGGGGACATTACTGATATGATGACGATACGTCTGTTATTGGCCAACCAACGAACGGCCTTGATGGATTTTTTTATTTTACTCAATTTTGTGAGAATTATACAATATGTTATTTTTGTTCTGTCTACTAGGTAATTTTTTAGGTGTTGGGGAAATTTTCTAATAATTTTTAGGTACCTACATATCTACTATCAGACGAATAGGATCATGGAAAAGGTAAATGGCTCATGATTGAAGACGAAGTTGGTGATTCATTGGGAACATTACTGATATGATGACGATACGTCTGTTATTGGTGAGTTAGGAGAAAAGGTTAGTGTTCATCATCTGACGAAGTGTTGAAAGCATTCCGCCATATTCTCGTCTTACCACAATAATATTGATGGAGAGTCGAGAGTCCTTCGAATCAAAAGTTGCTCAACTTTTTTCCCACCGTGATGTCACAAAACTTTGCAGTTCTAGCGGTATGTGTGGAATGTAATCTTGTGAAAAAAAAATGATTCATGAACAGTTTTCTCTGTTTTGTCATTGTGAAATTTGATCTAGTCATCATTTGAATGGTCAACAGTCATTCCTATATTAAGGACATTTGGACACTAAGGGTATAGTCAGTTTCTTTGAGAAATACCCATTTACCACAATAATATTGATGGAGAGTCGAGAGTCCTTCGAATCAAAAGTTGCTCAACTTTTTTCCCACCGTGATGTCACAAAACTTTGTACAGTTCTAGCGGTATGTATGGAATGTGATCTTGGGAAAAAGTATGATTCATGAACAGTTTTGTCATTATGAAATTTGATCTAGTCATCATTTGAATGGTCAACAGTCATTCCCCTATTATGGGCAATGGGCATTTGGACACTATGGGTATCGCCAGTTTCTTTGAGAAGTTCCCAAATTTACTTTGGTGCTTCCAAATTTGCAGAAAATACTAGATAAATACTGAACAATGTGGCATGTTAGTCTGGTCTTGTTTGGTAGAGATTTACCATGTAGGCATTCATAAATTTAGAGGCAAGTTCTCTATTCTTTCCAATTGTTTTGACCAGTAGTTACTTTTTCCATGATTCAGTAACTGGATAAAACGGATGAATATCAAGCAGGTTAGGTAGCCTACTTTGTAGAAAAGAAATCCTTAACAAATATGTAAATACCAACTGAGTTTATAGGTTTCAACATACCTGAAATGAAAGAAATATTTCAACTCCAAGATCCTGAAGTTAAATCAAAAGACAACATTGAAAAAGCAGCGTGCAATATGTCTTCGGGGAACCATCCTAAAATCTGCCCCAGATATGTCGTCATTTTGATTTGATAAGAGAAATAATATTCTCGACGGCTATTCATTCAAAATTTCAAAGTACCTATGTTTTACTGCTGCTTCATTGGGCTGCTACTACAAACTACAACTACATTACTATTAAAGCGAATAGTAAATACAGGCAAAGAATACCATAACTAGATCTCGATCAATTCAGTTCTGGTTTCGTTTTCATTTGTAACCATTTATCCTTTGTTAAATAGTACAGTCATCTAATCCGCGAGATGGTTGTAGAGGTTGTGGTTCCGGGGGCAAGATGGGCCTGGTTTGAAGCTTTTAGAAGGGTTTCACTGTTTCAGACATTAGTTATTTTCTTTCTTTCTTTCTTTTCGTTTCCTTCTTGTGCTGGTACGTAAAATAGTGGTAACTCAAGGCCGATGCATAGATTTCAATTAAAACGTAGCCCAGTGGCCATCTACACATGCTAGTACGCAGCAGATCCGGGTTCAATTCCTGACATTTTTTTCGCAATTTTTTTCCTTCCCACATAACCGGAATTTACTATTTAAATCTCAGCTGCCCATGATCACCATTCCGTCTTGTACAGATTGTAAGAATCGCAACAATAAGGTTATAGTCAAGACATTAGCCTTATTCTCATTCCACGGATTCAGATGTGAGTGTTCTGAGTTGATGGAGTGTTCGGACCACTTAATATACCTACCTAGATACTTCCAAAATGTATAATTGCACATAGGTGGTTATTTATGAAGGTACACTACAGCAGTAGAGCTTCTGAGTATACTGCAATGAATCTACAATACCAAACTACACGTAAGTAACGTCTAATTAGGTATACTGTATACTGTGTCCACGCATAGTCGACGGCCGTCGATAACCGAGGTGAATCTATGTTGTCGAGGCAGTGTGGCCGGTTCAACCACATTTATCGGACTCCCCATGAGCTCACGTGACGTGATAGTAATGTGTTTCTACCTTAAAATTCAATAGCAACATAGGTATGCCTAAAACAAGGTACTGTCTACGTCTACCACACTGTAAGTAGAATAGAATAGAATATACCTTGTTTATCCTGCCCGAATAGAACTGAAAAGTCCCTTTACCCCAGCAGTCTAAACAAGGTCTTGTGTATTTGATGGGTTATAATTAACAATTCAGTAAAAAGACCTTGCTTAACTAGAAAAAAAGTAACGTCTAAGTAGGTAGGTATAATACTGTGTCCACTGTCCACACATAGTCAACGGCCGTCGATCGACGAGGTGAATCTATGTTGTCGAGGCAATGTGGCCGGTTCAACCACATTTTTCGGACTCCCCATGACCTCACGTGACGTGATAGTAATGCGTTTCTACCTTAAAATTCAATAGCAACATAGGTATGCCTAAAACAAGGTACTGTCTACGTCTACCACAAATGAGCCCAGAGATAAACATCACTCACAGTGAGTTCTCTCAATGAAACACGCAGAAATCAGAATAGAAACCAATATAACAGATGCACTTTCGCAGACAGAAAGAGCTTTGATGCAGTAAGTGATGCACTTTCGCATACATATCTAGCTTTGATGCAGTGCTTGCAGTCGCGCAGAAATCAGAATAGAAACCAATATAACAGATGCACTTTCGCAGACAGATTCTACGTCTACCACAAATGAGCCCAGAGATAAACATCACTCACAGTGAGTTCTCTCAATAAAACACGCAGAAATCAGAATAGAAACCAATATAACAGATGCACTTTCGCAGACAGATAGAGCTTTGATGCAGTAAGTGATGCATCACTTTCGCATACATATCTAGCTTTGATGCAGTACTTGCAGTCGGCACGCGAGGAAAGTAACAGCAAAATTACCAATTTCCGATAGCAATTACTTACAAAGAAAGCACAGTTTACTTTCACTAGAGTTTCTATTGCTTTGGAGATGCTACTGATTTTACTACACTTAGATAGGTACTTAAGAATATATAAGAATTAATGAGAATGAAAGTTTGTGAGTGTACTATGAAGAATAGGTATGAAGATGTGAACTGAGTCCCAACATAAAACAATATGAGATCCTAGCGTGGTAACAATGTAGTCTGACAGTCTACGGGTCGCAGGTTGAGTGACTTTGTAGACACTTGGGTGACTGGTTGTTGATCGTAAAAATTTGCTGTGGACTCCTCTCTCTCTCCCCTCAATGCCTGTCGTTAAAAAGTTGCTGTAAAAGTTGGCTCACTACAGATCTGTCGACCAAGACGAATAGGACTGAGTCTAAGACCATCAGCCCATGGCGTTAGCTACGCCACTACGATGAGCGTGGTAACAATGTAGTCTGACAGTCTACGGGTCGCAGGTTGAGTGACTTTGTATTTGTAGACACTTGGGTGACTGGTTGTTGATCGTAAAAATTTGCTGTGGACTCCTCTCTCTCCTCAATGCCTGTCGTTAAAAAGTTGCTGTAAAAGTTAGCTCACTACAGATCTGTCGACCAAGACGAATAGGACTGAGTCTGAGACCATCAGCCCATGGCGTTGGCTACGCCACTACGATAATAACATTACCAGAACTTTTCAATGCCTTTATTGGGTTCTTTCCAACCCTGAGTGCAGAATAACAACAAGACCAGAACTTTTCAATACTTCAATGGGTTCCAACCACCCTGAATGCAGAATGGCGCAGACCAAAGGAAGTTCCCAGTAATCAATTAGACATGCAGACATCCCAGAACTTGAAATCACGATGTCCTCAATGAATAGGGACCCATAAACATTTGTCTCATTAAGAATATTATCATAAATAAGACTTACACTTCCAGTCCGCTCTCTATACTCAATTGAGAGAGCTTAAAGCTCTAAGCAGATTAGAACCTGTACTGACAGAGTGGACCACGAAGGGAAGATCTACTTAGAACAAAACTCGAGATTTGGAGAGTTTCAGTCAGTAGAGGAGTGAAGGAGGTCTGTGAAGCGAATGCCATTGAAGCTCCAGTAAATATGAAGGTGCCTACGGACAACGAAAAATGGTCTGAACTGACAGGTATTCACGTCCGACTTAAAACGAAAAGCGATGCTGAGTTTAGCTTTACAAGAACTTAAATTTTAGATAATTCCCTTCCAAAAACAAATAAACACTGAACCATTTGCCAAAAGAAGAACTTATATCAAACCATTCAAAGAATTGGTGCAAAAGACTTTAACTGTTCAGGTCTTACGGCACCTTTTGGTCCAGAAGAAATTAAATCCATTTGCCAGCTCGCGGCTCCACCATTGAGGATGACTTTGGAAACACTCTCAACCTTTGATTCAACCCAACCTTGTGATTACACCACACCACTGAAATCTTCGGACTACAGGAAGAAATAAACAATGTCATTTATTTCGACAATCGCCTTGACATCCTGACACCCAATAAGAACCCTGATTATCCAGGGCGATTTTTTTTTTTTTTTTTTTTTTTTTTTTTTTTAAAACACTTCAATTTTGTTCTTTGCTAAATTTGGACGGAAAATGTGCTGCGGTGCCAAAATTTATTTGTTTCATTTGAAAGTATTTCTTTAAATTATACGATTCTTTGCAAATGGTCCTTCTATCCACAGTAGTCTTTTTCTTTTGGATTTGTCTTTTTCCTTTTGAAAATTTCTTCGGTATAAAAGTCAAAAACAAACGACGAAATGGTCCAGAGCTGTAACTACACAATTTATATCACTCAATTATAAAGCTACAAGACTACATATCTGCTAAACAGACCAATCTGTGGCATGTTGTTGTTGTTGTTGTTGTTGTTGTAGCTGCACCGAAGGGGGTTGATGATCTCTAGCCATTGTTACTTGGCCCGTCCCGAACCGCAGTCAACCATCATGAGGACCTGTGCTTTTCCTTTGAAGCATGATGAACCCTTTGTAACCTCCAGCTAGTTGGTTAGGGTTTGGTTTAACGTTTATGTAGACATTTCAATCTTCCTCCTCCAATCCAAGGAAAACAGCCACTTCCAGGGGATTTTTCCAGAGTGCCAAGGGATCTAATGTGAGGTTTGATTCGTCAGCGTGTAGATATGGGTGGTAAAGTAAAGACTCCGAGATTTTCTTCACCGCAAAAAAGTCTCCTTTATGTGAACTCAGGATACGGGTTCACACTCTAAAAACACGACGAACCTCCGATAGTATCTTCCAGATTTTGTTCCGAGCTTCCGAGAGAAATATTCACAATAATCAGCCTGAAAAACCTTAGAGTGAAATATACTTCGTGCATCACAGGGAAACTTTTTGTACACCACATTGCATACTCTGAGATATACGGCGTCGTTTGTGTATGTAATGCATGTTGCTTTTACCTGGATTTCACGGGTGCATCTCATGGAGTAATCCATATTGCGTTTGACACAGTAACACGGCTGCAATATAACAGATTTTGGAAAAATAGTTATGTACCTTCAGTCAGAGTCAGAGGGCTATCGCCCCAGTTGTTCTTTCCAAGTAAGCCACCTTCAGTGATCTGGATGGTCTTTTCTAACCCTATTTCTGTGGCCATATCCAATCAGCTACTGCAAACATTTGTACATAGATATGTATTGTTATTGTTTGGTACACACATTCAGTGCAGTGGCGTAGTGACTTACCTCCTTCAAAGTTTCCAAACGATACAGGAGTCTGGCAGTCTAGGTAGGAATTTCAACTCCAACCAAGAACTCAGCAGGAACCTAGGTATAGGAAGGCACTGGTGTTAGGTACCTTTAGTTAAATACCTATGTAGATACGAAAAAACAATATTACACAGATACACCTCGTTTGAAAATTATTTAATATTAATTTTTAATAAAACATATTGAAAATTAATCGCAGAGTTAACTTTCACTTTTCTCGACGGACCGAACGCACGTTGGACTACGTATACTTCGCATGCGCAATCTATACTGAAGTTCTACGCCAGTTCTGGGACCCCAACCAGTTCTTCGCCTGAGAATTCTGAGTTCTTTACCACCGAAATCATAGTACTTTGATTTCTCCTCTCTCTTTCAATCGGTGTGACGTCATATCAAGGTAAAGAAGTAAGAGTGTTTCTGAACTGAAGTGAATGAGCGGAGCCGTTCGGTTCTTCTGGACTGTATTTGTACCTGTCGTTGTTGAGCTTAAGAGTGTCTTTGTTACTACTCACAGGACTAAAGATGTACTATTCTCAGTCAGTGTCGCGTTACGTTGGTTGTTGTTGTTGTTGTTGTTGTTGTAGCTGCACCGAAGGGGGTTGATGATCTCTAGCCATTGTTACTTGGTACCACCGAAATCATAGTACTTTGATTTCTCCTCTCTCTTTCAATCGGTGTGACGTCATATCAAGGTAAAGAAGTAAGAGTGTTTCTGAGCTGAAGTGAATGAGCGGAGCCGTTCAGTTCTTCTTGACTGTATTTGTACCTGTCGTTGTTGAGCTTAAGAGTGTCTATGTTACTACTCACAGGACTAAAGATGTACTATTCTCAGTCAGTGTAGCGTCACGTTGGTTGTTGTTATAGCTGCACCGAAGGGGGTTGATGATCTCTAGCCATTGTTACATGGTCCGTCCCGAACCGCAATCAACCCATCATGAGGACCTGTGCTTTTCCTTTGAAGCATGATGAACCCTTTGTAACCTCCAGCTAGTTGGTTAGGGTTTGGTTTAACGTTTATGTAGACATTTCAATCTTCCTCCTCCAATCCAAGGAAAACAGCCAATTCCAGGGGGTTTTTCCAGAGTGCCAAGGGATCTAATGTGAGGTTTGATTCGTCAGCGTGTAGATATGGGTGGTAAAGTAAAGACTCTGAGATTTTCTTCACCGCAATAAAGTCTCCTTTATGTGGACTCTCAGGATACGGGTTCACACTCTAAAAACACGACAAACCTCCGATAGTATCTTCCAGATTTTGTTCCGAGCTTCCGAGAGAAATATTCACAATAATCAGCCTGAAAAACCTCAGAGTGAAATATACTTCGTGCAACACAGGGAAACTTTTTTGTACAGCATTTTGCATACTCTCTGAGATATACGGCGTCATTTGCGCGTGTAATGCATGTTGCTTTTCCCTGGGTTTCACGAGTGCATCTCATGGAGTAATCCATATTGCGTTTGACACAGTAACACGGCTGCAATATAACAGATTAGGAAAAAATGTTACGTTCAGAGTCTTAATAATCGGGCTATCGCCCCAGTTGTTCTTTCCAAGTAAGCCACCTTCAGTGATCTGAATGGTCTTTTCTAACCCTATTTCTGTGGCCATATCCAATCAGCTACTGCATCAGAGTGGACAGTGGATGCTTCCTGATATCACCTTCTGATATCCCGATATTTTGTGGTCCGGGGAAAGCTTCCTTAATGTTTACAGATGTTTCATTTATATGGTATGTTTTGGTCTCATTTTATTTACCACATGTGTCTAAAGAAAGACCTTCTTACCCACAATATCCGAGATATCTAATTTCGAAACCTTACAGTCTTTCATCCTGAGAAATCTTCCACATTACATATTACATTGATTAAATTATGTGAACAGTATAATACAAATCTTCTATGTTTACATTAATAAATTTTATTGTTATTCAATCATAATATTTGTAATTGAAAATCCAGTTTCAGAATCTGATATGTGCGGGCGGGTACCTTTGCTTTCTCCAAAATTCCAAAATGTTCCTGTCACACACAGAACACGACATCGATGTTAAGATTTTTCACTGGTACGATAGTAAATTTCCTGACAATGAATAGCGGAGCGTAGAAGTAATAGTACCTATTGTTTGCCTTCCTGATTTTGATTTTCGTTCTAATTAAACGCGACTACTTACATTAGTCTCAAAACCAAAGCTCCGGGTTAGAAATTGGTCCGGAAAAATTCTTGGGGCTCTTAGTGCTTTCTCCAAAATGTTCCTGTCACACACGGAACACGACATCGATGTTCAGATTTTTCACTGGTACGATAGTAAATTTCCTGACAATGTATAGCGGAGCCTAGACATAATAGTATTGTTTGCCTTCCTGATTTTGATTTTCGTTCTAATTAAAGGCGACTACTTACTGCTTACATCAGTCTCAAAACCAAAGCTCCGGGTTAGAAATTGGTCCGGAAAAATTCTTGGAGCTCTTAGAACTTGGGCTAACAGTTGTCTTCTTTGACGATAAAAAAAATGCGACTAAAAGGAATTTTGCAATGTCGAAGTTCATCGGGAGAACGTTTCAACAATAAACAACAATCATTTCAACATGCCTGAAATGAAAGAAATATTTCAACTCCAAGATCCTGAAGTTAAATCAAAAGACAACATTGAAAAAGCAGCGTGCAATATGTCTTCGGGGAACCATCCTAAAATCTGCCCCAGATATGTCGTCATTTTGATTTGATAAGAGAAATAATACTCTCGACGGCTATTCATTGAAAATCTCAAAGTACTCAACAAATCTCACCGCTCCATCATGAGAACCAGAGAGATTATCCGGTAGAGATGATAGAAATGAGATTAGGAAATCTGATAGCCTTTTCTCTGTTCAAATAAAAAGATGCCGCAAATGTTTTTTTGTTTTTGAGGAAACCGATAAACCACGGCTTTGTATGAGGAGAGGGAACAGAAGATCAAGATACCGCCGACCTTTGAGGATCCGTACAGGTAAAATAGTAATTAAAGGAGGAGAGGGAACAGAAGATCAAGATACCGCCGACCTTTGAGGATCCGTACAGGTAAAATAGTAATTAAATTTTGATCTATTTTTAACGCTTGGGTATTGTAGGCTACATTTGGACCTAACATGATGAGACATGAGACCTAATGGCTAATGGAGTAATTAAATTTTGATCTATTTTTAATGCTTGGGTATTGTAGGCTACATTTGGACCTAACATGATGAGACCTAATGGCTAATGGTCCCAGCCGACAACTAGATAAATAACTGAACAGTGTGGCATGTTAGTCTGGTCTTGTTTGGTAGAGATTTACCATGTAGGCATTCATAGGTTTAGATGCACATTACTGATATGATGACGATACGTCTGTTATTGGTGAGTTAGGAGAAAAGGTTAGTGTTCATCATCTGACGAAGTGTTGAAAGCATTCCGCCATATTCTCGTCTTACCACAATAATATTGATGGAGAGTCGAGAGTCCTTCGAATCAAAAGTTGCTCAACTTTTTTCCCACCGTGATGTCACAAAACTTTGCAGTTCTAGCGGTATGTGTGGAATGTAATCTTGTGAAAAAAAAATGATTCATGAACAGTTTTCTCTGTTTTGTCATTGTGAAATTTGATCTAGTCATCATTTGAATGGTCAACAGTCATTCCTATATTAAGGACATTTGGACACTAAGGGTATAGTCAGTTTCTTTGAGAAATACCCATATTATTATTTACTTTGGTACTTTCAAATTTGTAGACAACTAGATAAATAACTGAACAGTGTGGCATGTTAGTCTGGTCTTGTTTGGTAGAGATTTACCATGTAGGCATTCATAGGTTTAGAGGCAAGTTCTCTATTCTTTCCAATTGTTTTGACCAGTAGTTACTTTTTCCATGATTCAGTAACTGGATAAAACGGATGAATATCAAGCAGGTTAGGTAGCCTACTTTGTAGAAAAGAAATCCTTAAAAAATATGTAAATACCAACTGAGTTTATAGAAATACCAACAGACAACCAACTTCTTCACCCATAAAATACATGAAACCTTGTTTAGACTGCTGGTGTGAAGGGACTTGTGAGTCTTGTTCGAGCAGGATAAACAGGGTATATTCTACTCTTTCCTCTATTACAAATTCTCAGTACGACACCCATTGCTTTTATCTCATCCGCTCAGTACGACAACCGTACGACGCAGTCAGTAATTAAATTTTGATCTATTTTTAATGCTTGGGTATTGTAGGCTACATTTGGACCTAACATGATGAGACCTAATGGCTAATGGTCCTAGCCCAGCACTCAGATCGTACATAACATCCATTCATAGAGCAATATCTTCTGATCTTCTAACTCAAAGGGACAAAATTAATTTAAAATAAAGAATCAAAGTTGAAGTATACCGTGCTTAATCCTGATTGAAATTGAGTAATAATAACCACAATTCCACACAACACACATAAATTTAGTTACTTCTTCCGGGTCCACATAAACATAAAATGCTCAACCTTCTGATTGGAACGGAACAATAAATAATTTCAGCTATACCCACCAAATAACGCAAGTAACAAATAGTCACCAGCTTCCTCCGGACCAAAACCCAACAACTCTCTCCCACAAGTCCCACACGGCTTATCACAACAAACACCAAACTACTGACCAGATTGCGGCTTCAGAATCAGCTTGGGTGGCCAGAAGGTACTTGGATCGAGCCCCCTACTGGTCAACAGTTGTAAACACGACTACATTACTCATCCTCACACTTCAATATTTTATTTATCTGATTTTTATTCAGGATGGGAAGTTCGAGATGGTTGTAGAGGTTGTGGTTCCGGGGGCAAGATGGGCCTGGTTTGAAGCTTTTAGAAGGGTTTCACTGTTTCAGACATTAGTTCTGTTATTTTCTTTCTTTTTGTTTCCTTCTTGTGCTGGCACGTAAAATAGTGGTAACTCAAGGCCGATGCATAGATTTCAATTAAAACGTAGCCCAGTGGCCATGTACACATGCTAGTACGCAGCAGATCCGTGTTCAATTCCTGGCATTTTTTCGCATTTTTTTTCCTTCCCACATAACCGGAATTTACTATTTAAATCTCAGCTGCCCATGATCACCATTCCGTCTTGTACAGATGGTAAGAATCGCAACAAATTCTTTTTGTTTCCTTCTTGTGCTGGCACGTAAAATAGTGGTAACTCAAGGCCGATGCATAGATTTCAATTAAAACGTAGCCCAGTGGTCATCTACACATGCTACACACGCAGCAGATCCGGGTTCAATTCCTGGCTTTTTTTCGCAATTTTTTTCCTTCCCACATAACCGGAATTTACTATTTAAATCTCAGCTGCCCATGATCACCATTCCGTCTGGTACAGATGGTAAGAATAGCAACAAACTTGGAGTTAAAGCTCATAAAAAGAAGCTGTCCATAATATTTACAGTGAAATATTGCACACACAGGCCTTCATATTGTAAAACAATATTTTTTTATCGATTAACTTCTAGTACGTACGTCCACCTATCCTGACATTTTTTTCGCAATTTTTTTCCTTCCCACATAACCGGAATTTACTATTTAAATCTCAGCTGCCCATGATCACCATTCCGTCTGGTACAGATGGTAAGAATAGCAACAAACTTGGAGTTAAAGCTCGTAAAAAGAAGCTGTCCATAATATTTACAGTGAAATATTGCACACACAGGCCTTCATATTGTAAAACAATATTTTTTATCGATTAACTTCTAGTACGTACGTCCACCTATAAAGAACAGAGAACTTCGTAGCAAAGCACAGGTTACATCAAGTTCAAATTATTGCGCATTATGAAGGTAAGTAATAAAATAAAGTCACCAGGCCACAGAGGTCCCACTGAGTCCCAACATAAAACAATATGAGATCCTAGCGTGGTAACAATGTAGTCTGACAGTCTACGGGTCGCAGGTTGAGTGACTTTGTATTTGTAGACACTTGGGTGACTGGTTGTTGATCATAAAAATTTGCTGTGGACTCCTCTCTCTCTCCTCAATGCCTGTCGAGAAAAAGTTACTGTAAAAGTTGGCTCACTACAGATCTGTCGACCAAGACGAATAGGACTGAGTCTAAGACCATCAGCCCATGGCGTTAGCTACGCCACTACGATGATAACATTACCAGAACTTTTCAATGCCTTTATTGGGTTCTTTCCAACCCTGAGTGCAGAATAACAACAAGACCAGAACTTTTCAATACTTCAATGGGTTCCAACCACCCTGAATGCAGAATGGCGCAGACCAAAGGAAGTTCCCAGTAATCAATTAGACATGCAGACATCCCAGAACTTGAAATCACGATGTCCTCAATGAATAGGGACCCATAAACATTTGTCTCATTAAGAATATTATCATAAATAAGACTTACACTTCCAGTCCGCTCTCTATACTCAATTGAGAGAGCTTAAAGCTCTAAGCAGATTAGAACCTGTACTGACAATCGCCTTTCACCCCCGACCCCCAAAAAAACCCCTTTTTTTCCGGGGGCTTTTTTTTTTTTTTTTTTTTTTTTTTTTTGTCTTATTAAAAACACTTCAATTTTGTTCTTTGCTAAATTTGGACGGAAAATGTGCTGCGGTGCCAAAAATTTATTTGTTTCATTTGGAAGTATTTCTTTAAATTATACGATTCTTTGCAAATGGTCCTTCTCCTTAGTAGTCTTTTTTTTATTTGTCTTTTTCTTTTGGAAAATTTCTTCGGTATGTGTCTTATTAAAAACACTTCAATTTTGTTCTTTGCTAAATTTGGACGGAAAATGTGCTGCGGTGCCAAAAATTTATTTGTTTCATTTGAAAGTATTTCTTTAAATTATACGATTCTTTGCAAATGGTCCTTCCTATCCAAAAGTAGTCTTTTTCTTTTGGATTTGTCTTTTTCTTTTGGAAAATTTCTTCGGTATTAGTCAAAAACAAACGACGAAATGGTCCAGAGCTGTACTACACAATTTATATCACTCAATTATAAAGCTACAAGCTACATACATATCTGCTAAAATCGGTATTAGTCAAAAACAAACGACGAAATGGTCCAGAGCTGTACTACACAATTTATATCACTCAATTATAAAGCTACAAGCTACATATCTGCTAAACAGACCAATCTGTGGCATGATTTATTTCAGCACACTCGGAGTTTTTGTCAGACGAAAGTTGTGTTGTCTGGATGTCTGGCAAGTTTGCTCACGAGACAATGTCTCAGAATAATGTCTTGCCTATAATAGATACGGTGTTATAGAGTCCTATAGGTACACCTATATGTGTTTTATCAGTAGATACTTCTGCAGAGGTGTGGCCGTAGATGTGGAAGTTATGGATCATCAGAGTACCAGAGCTTTTATATGGCTCGAGCAGCTTTTATGTTTATATAGCTATCTATATTTTTATTAATGTCTCGCGAGTAAGTGTGAGCATTACTTTTTTTAATAAATAATAAATATGGGTACTTAAATATACAGGATGGTCAAGACTCGAGGTCCTTTATTTTCTGTAAAAAAATATGTAAGACGTAAGTAACATCTGTAACAAGTACGTAGACAGTTTTCTGCGTAAAAATTAATTTCATTACCATCCCAAATTTTTCATTTAATCATAAACATGCTTAAAGAATAAAAGGCCATTAAACAAATTTTGATCCATCTTGTCACATACAGGACTTTTATCAATTTCCGTGTTCTGAAACCACCCTGTACATTTGTACATAGATATGTATTGTTATTGTTCGGTACACACATTCAGTGCAGTGGCGTAGTGACTTACCTCCTTCAAAGTCTCCAAAGACAACGAGAGTTCCAAGGCACTAATCACAATCATCCTCCATTGTCTTGAGCCATGTTCCACTGAGTGTTCAGCAGAAGTTTGGATACCAAAGCCAAAGCCCGCGCCAGCGCCTTTCCAAACACAACGAGAGTTCCAAGGCACTAATCACAATCATCCTCCATTGTCTTGAGCCATGTTCCACTGAGTGTTCAGCAGAAGTGTGGATACCAAAGCCCGCGCCAGCGCGCCTGTGTCTTCCAGTTGTACGTTAGTTGGGGAGATTTCTTTGACATTTGGAGATTTTTGAGCTATGGAGAGAAAAAATATAAATGAGAGGACAGTTTTAATAGACCAAATAACCGAAGCCCTGGAACAAATGGCCCTAAATGCCTGAGACTTTACTTCGACTTGGGATTCAAATTAACCAATCAGAACACACTTAAATCAACTTCAATCCCAAAGTGTGACCCGGACATACCTAGATGGGAAAAAAAGTATCCAATTTGTTTCTTCCGTCAAGTTCTATTCAGGGATCCTACATGAGTATGTTTGCACAATGTCTGATTGTATGGGTGTATGTGAGTTTTGAATACAATATCGCATCTCTAACACACATCTCGCCTGTATTATGCCTTCTTATTATGCAAAACATATTCGCGTATGTCACGGACAGAGGGGTGAAAATATGCCACGGTGATGAATTCACATTTTCGACTGGAACTGGATCATGATAAGAAATTTCAGTCCGATTTAAAGCTCGCTAATTGGTTGCAAGAATGCTGTGTTGCCGAGAGCGTTTGGAGTAAAGTAAAGGTCATTTTCTCTTATAGCACGCCCATAGCTTGTTCAGAACAACACAACTGCACAAAGTCAATATGGCAACACGTTAAAAAAGATCTGGACATCTAATCTTTAATCTCTCGTTTACCCTCGTAATCTCTCGTTCTACCCAATCCCTAAATTGAATTTTCTGGATGCATGCATTAGTTATTTAAAACAAATTCTGCTATATCTACATACCTTTAGGTTGGGCCCATTTCGCTTGTTGCAGTCCGTATTTCGCCTTTGTGCTCGACGGCCCTAAATGCCTGAGACTTTACTTCGACTTGGGATTCAAATTAACCAATCAGAACACACTTAAATCAACTTCAATCCCAAAGTGTGGCCCGGACATACCTAGATGGGAAAAAAAGAATCCAATTTGTTTCTTCCGTCAAGTTTCACGCGTCGCCACTGTTGAGCTTCTACCTATGGAAAATAGTTATGTCCCACTGTAATGAGCTTTATGAAGTCAAGAATTTAGACTGCAAAAGTTTATGTAAACTATATTGCCATCATATTGCTGGATCTGTGCCATAAATATTTGCAATAATCATACACGCTACCGGCTTGTCTGAAAGTTTAGCAACAGCTTCAGTAGCCTAAATTTAACCGAAACGGTGATACAAAACATACTAGGTACCTTGGTTGACATGTATTCAACCCTTCAACTGATATCTCGCCCTAAATCCAGGTCGCAGGGTTTCCACACTATTCCATCTTGGGCTTGCCTCTTCATCTTCTGCCTAATAATCGAGCAATGCGGGCTAAGAATACCAAAAATGTTTAAGTAGAGATGGGACCACCACCACCTCACATGGTTAAATGCTTGTATCAAATCAATAAAATGTATTCAAGTTTATCAAAGTATCTTTTGATACCTATTGCTTCCAATGAATTGTGTGTACACGGTCACAAATGTTCCATAGCACTTTCCAGATGTAATAATCATAATAATTTGACAAATTGGTAAAAATAAATCTTATGTAATGGAAAAAAAAGTTAATTTCACAAATATTTTTAAACAATGCCTGTTTCCGAACTTGGCAAACCACGTATGGGATAAAACTATAAATATTTATCTCACTGACCATAACATAACTATGAATTTCAATTTGAAAGCCTGGGTGGTGAGATCTTACCTGCTCCGAAGTGTCTTCGCTTCAACATGACTGGTATAGATATCTCGAGAGCATATGATGTGGTCTGTGGCCTGTGCTGGAATTCAGAGACATTTTTTGCGTCATCATTTGAGGCGGGATTTCCGAGAGAAACTTGACTTCTGATTGTGGACATGAAATTTAACACCTTCTGGATGAACATGGATGTTTCTATAGGTGGAACCTGGAACAGAAAATGTAGACAAATTAATTTCAATTTGAAAGCCTGGGTGGTGAGATCTTACCTGCTCCGAAGTGTCTTCGCTTCAACATGACTGGTATAGATATCTCGAGAGCGTATGATGTGGTCTGTGCTGGAATTCAGAGACATTTTTTGCGTCATCATTTGAGGCGGGATTTCCGAGAGAAACTTGACTTCTGGTTGTGGACATATTTCCCATGTCCTCTTTCCTTTTCCTCCACATGAAATTTAACACCTTCTGGATGAAGATGGATGTTTTTATAGGTGGAACCTAAAACAAAATGTAGACAAATAGTAAGGCAGGTTTCCAAGGGTACTAGCATTGAATTTGGTAGACAAACTTTCAAGTTTTAGAAATCTCCAAATTTCTTAATAAAATAATGAGGGAGGAAACATAAACAAGCAAACTAACAAACAAAACAATGAGTCCGTGGTCCCACTTCCACACACTTTACAAACCCCTTCATATTGCTGGATCTGTGCCATAAATATTTGCAATAATCATACACGCTACCGGCTTGTCTGAAAGTTTAGCAACAGCTTCAGTAGCCCAAGTCCGAAACCGAAATTGTGATGTAAAACATACTACCTTGATTGACCTGTCTCCAATATCGCCCTAAATGCAGGTAGCAGAGTTTCCAGTTTCCACACTATTCCATCTTGGGTTTGCCTCTTCTTCTGCATGGCCGTCTGCCTAATAATCAAGCAATCAAAAACACCAAGCAAGTGCTGAGACCACCACAAGTACACACATTGTTAAATGCTTGTATCAAATCAATAGAATTTATTCAAGTTTATCAAAGGATCTTTCGATATCCACTGTTTCCAATTAATTGTCTGTATACGGTCACAAATGTTTGATAGCACTTTCCAGATTTAATAATCATAATATTATGGATTTCACGCCAGGGTGACGTCAGGTCTTCCTAACACTTGGTTAGAATAAAGGGAGGGAGGGAATTGAGGGAGGGAATGGGAGGTAAGCATAGGGAGGGATTTCTAGGAAGAAAGGTGTTCATTATTTTCACACACATCATTCAAAGCTTACAAGATTTTAGGTAGGTATATTTTCCATTCTCTGGTGCTTTTGCGCCCAAATCTAAACTGGTATCCCATTTTGCTACTTACCAATATGTTTTTCATTTCCTTTTTGCAAAGTGGTTAGATGTTAGATCTCTTTCATTTCCTCCTTGTAAGATGGTTAAAGTTTCATGGTGAACGTGGGTTTTCCTTCGTACCTAGAAGGTATAGTGCCTCTCGTTCTCCATCGAGTGCCTCTTGTACTCCATCTGTAAAACATATACGAAAGTATTTACTGAATCTGCAAAGCTATAAACTTAATCTAGACTTTTCCTCTCTCGACAAATGCAAGTTCCCGGCCATGAAAGTTCCCAGTTCTGAAAGGTGAGTTTTGTGTTTTTTTGTTCTGAATAGATTTCACGCCAGGGTGACGTCAGGTCTTCCTAACACTTGGTTAGAATAAAGGGAGGGAGGGAATTGAGGGAGGGAATGGGAGGTAAGGATAGGGAGGGATTTTTAGGAAGAAAGGTGTTCATTATTTTCACACACATCATTCAAAGCTTACAAGATTTCTCTTCATACAGGAGGTTGTGCAGACAAGGATGGATTATGAATAGTTGTACGACTACTAAACTATTGTGTCAGAGAAATGTGAAACTCAAAGAAGCCCTTCCTTGGTGGGTAAAACACCAATGGGCCCAAAAAAGACCAATGTCCTTTAAAGTTGAAACTTTAAATCAAATTTCATCAAAATTGGACTAACCCTTCGGCAATAATGGTCTGAAGACAAAACAAACTGGATGCAAAAGGACTCGAACGAAACCACGCAATCAACTATAAATATTTATCTCACTGACCATAACATAACTATGAATTTCAATTTGAAAGCCTGGGTGGTGAAATCTTACCTGCTCCGAAGTGTCTTCGCTTCAACATGACTGGTATAGATATCTCGAGTTCTCGAGAGCGTATGATGTGGTCTGTGCTGGAATTCAGAGACATTTTTTGCGTCATCATTTGAGGCGGGATTTCTGAGAGAAACTTGAGTTCTGGTTGTGGGCATATTTCCCATGTCCTCTTTCCTTTTCCTCCACATGAAATTTAACACCTTCTGGATGAACATGGATGTTTCTATAGGTGGAACCTGGAACAGAAAATGTACCAGAGAAATGTGAAACTCAAAGAAGCCCTTCCTTGGTGGGTAAAACACCAATGGGCCCAAAAAAGACCAATGTCCTTTAAAGTTGAAATTTTCAATCAAATTTCATCAAAATTGGACTAACCCTTCGGCAATAATGGTCTAACAATCATGAAGACAAAACGAACTGGATGCAAAAGGACTCGAACGAAACCACGCAATAACAAACTTTTTCTTGCAGGACATAATCAATCATGAATGGGTATCTGGATAATAACCTTAAGTACTTTCTATTCTGAAAGGGTGAAAGGCGAAAGCCGAATCCAGTGAATTCCTGTGGCGTGATTCATTTCCACAGGATTTTCCCAACATTAAGCATGTGCCGAGGATTTGAATATGAAATTCTCGCCAGGATTTAGGAGAAATATGAAGTCAAAGTCACCTTTTGTCCCCAGGGTAGACAAATTACAAATAATAGTAAGGTAGGTTTCCAAGGATACTGTCATTGAATTTGGTAGACAAACTTCCAAGTTTTAGTAATCTCCAAGTTTCTTGATAAAATAATGAGAGGGGGAGAGGAAATCAGACAAATAAACAAAACAAAACAATGAGTCAGTGGTCCCACTTCCACACACTTTACAAACCCCTGTCCGCAGTTACACATATTTCAAATTGCTTTCTTTAACCTCTCTCCTGACATTTGGCTGGGGTTTCAGAACAATTTATGATTTTCTGATTATTTGAAATGACTTTTATGTCCAGCAGATCTTTTTAGTAAACTAGTAGCTCCCAGAAGCATTCGAGAGATATTTTGTGTGTGTGGTTTGAAACTTTTTAAGTGCTTGAGTAGTCGTATAATTCTATGATTTACTGATTTCATTGCCATTATCTCGACGAACTGACTCTACCTTTCTCTGGAGAGAGAGAAATAGGTCTCATATCTGTGAACTTGATATACCAAACTAGTGCTTAACAGTAGGTAAGAATACTTGTGGGTTAGATGGCAGAGCATTAACTTCGCTTACTAATGGTTCTGCTGAGACGTCAGAAGATTTGGGTGTAAGAGATCATTGCTGAGAATCGTGACACTTCAAATAAAATGGCCTACCTGATGAGACATAATACAGACATTTTCTTTTTGGAAACTAATTTCAACACGGTTCTTTTGCTCTGAACTTTAAATTTATAATTATATAACTGGTGAAAAATAACAATATTGAAAGATTTAACCTGTAGGCACCCACCTTTTACATCATGGGAGTATAGAATCACTAAAGATTAATAAAATTACAGCAATAGATATTCAGTTTTGTTTCTTGTGCAGCCATAATTAGGTTCGTTGAGACTATTGAGTAGGAATATTTAAAAAATATTCCTACCACTCTACCAAATAAAGTCTACTTTCCCCGTAAGGGCGGCAAAGATTTGTCCACCCCTCAATCGTAAAAAATGTTTCCTAAATTTATTTAAATGCACATTTCCGACCCACATTTTCCACAGGAAAGCAACAAGTTCGTCAGTTGACATTTTTCAAATAAATAGCAGAAATAGATGAATGGAGGGGGAAAAAAATATATTGAAAAACTATTTAGAGATTCAAATGACGCATATGATTTCCTCCCAAGCATTGTACGATAGAGGATATGGCTGTAAAAAACCCCATATACGAATATCCATCTAAAGAGAAAGCTATAATGTTCGTATTATTGAGATTCTGGAAAAATATGCTGACAATTCTTCAGGGTTTCTCTTGCTAATAATTAAAACAATTAGGAGTACAGGACTAATTAAAATCAAGGCTTATTAATAGCTAATTATTTATCTTATCAATGTAATGCCATTACGATCATTACAGAGAAAAGAAGCACTCAATCTCCTTTACAAGTATCATTATTGACCAATTTTCAGTCCATCACCCAATAGGGAATCTTCTCCAGGGTGACCAAAAATAATGCCATCATCAAAATATCAGACCTTCCTTCAAAGGTGTACTAATAACTGCTAAGTTAAAGAGCACAGAAAGGGAGACGGGGAAAATAGTGGCATCCACCTTGCAGTGACCATTTCTCAATTAATAAAATGTTCCTGAGTTTTAGGTCAAAGTAACACTTAGATTAATTACATACTGCGTACCGTACCCAAGGTTACTTTCATCTTGAGCAGAACCCATATCCCAAGCTAAGTTGACTAATGAGGTCTCTCAAAGTTATCTTGACCGAATTGATCATTTTTTACTGGACTTTACTTTCCCCGTAAGGGCGGCAAAGATTTGTCCACCCCTCAATCGTAAAAAATGTTTCCTAAATTTATTTAAATGCACATTTCCGACCCAAATTTTCCACAGGAAAGCAACAAGTTCGTCAGTTGACATTTTTCAAATAAATAGCAGAAATAGATGAATGGAAGGGGAAAAATATATTGAAAAACTATTTAGAGATTCAAATGACGCATATGATTTCCTCCCAAGCATTACACGATCGAGGATATGGCTGTAAAAAACCCCATATACGAATATCCATCTACAGAGAAAGCTATAATGTTCGTATTATTGAGATTCTGGAAAAATATGCTGACAATTCTTCAGGGTTTCTCCTGCTAATAATTAAAAGTATTGGGAGTACAGGACTAATTAAAATCAAGGCTTATTAACAGTTATTATCAAATCATCGGCATTACAATCATTACAGAAAAAAGAAGCACTCAATCTCCTTCACAAGAATCATTATTGTCCAATTTTCAGACCATCACCTAATAAGGAATCTTCTCCAGGGTGACCAAAAATAATGCCATCATCGAAATATCACACCTTCCTTCAAAGGTATACTAATATCTACTAAGTTAAAGAGCAGTCACAGAAAGGGAGAAGGGTAAAATAGTGGCACTGGACTTTAACTTGAAGGTTTTTCTACTGATTATCTTTAAGATTCTTATCATATGGCCCTAAGATTATGCCGCTTAGGTAACCTATGAGTATGAGGACATACGTTTTCTTGGCACCTTGCACTTCGATTAGTCAAATCTTACGTCGCATCGTTCTTGTTAATAACCGTCACAAGGAAAAGAACAGACTACCCCCACCACATACATAACTAAAAGAGTACTAAAAAATAATTCAAGTACAACACACAAAACTGAACATACTGATAACTTTAGGAAGGAGCCACAAAAGGCAGCCCTAGAATCCCTAGCGTGAGCTGTATTTGAAATATATGCAAAAGCAGCACTGAACTTTCTCCTAAAACACACAATCATGTCTAAAGTGTCCAACGCTTATGTAAGCTCGTACATAGATTATTCGATAATGGTCACTAATGGTGTTTTTTTTTCAATCCAATAAAACCATAATTCTCAATACCGAGGTTCCTTACCTAACCAGCCTGCGGCATTTTACTTCGGGTCCCCTCAAACACATTTCTCATTGGTGGGTGTCACTGAGGGGAATTTGAGGCCGGAAACGTAGAGCCATATAGAATATAAAAAAATCTATTAATTAATATATGACATAGTCAAATTATTAGCTTTGAATAGGATTTCCAGGTTTCGAGAGAAAAAAGGTAGATTTTAACCCGTTTGGGTCCTGACCATCCCGATTTGTTGTTCAAAGAGTTGTTAGTGTTGATATAACTTATCTTCACAAATGTGTCACTCTGAAAATGAATTTATTCTTAATGGAAAAAGAATTCCAAGGTTGTCAAAATGGCCGCTCCCAATTTGGAGGTGATCACATTTGTAATAAGTAGTTCCCAATTTTCAGACAAAGTGACAATGTTAATACGTACATGCAGTTACATTATCTGAGTCAATTAGGAATTAGCAGGGATTAGCAACTTAAAAGTATACCACTTGTGAGTGGGTTCAACAGGTCATTCAAAATGTTCAGGCGTTTTCCAAACGTTTTCACAAACGAAAGGAACAAACATAGGTACGTATTACTATTACTGCGTTTATTATACTCGGTTAACTAGGACCCTGCGCTCACTGCACGGGTTAATCTTGTGAGTGGGTTCAACAGGTCATTCAAAATGTTCAGGCGTTTTCCAAACGTTTTCACAAACGAAAGGAACAAACATAGGTACGTATGACTATTACTGCGTTTATACTCGGTTAACTAGGACCCTGCGCTCACTGCACGGGTTAAAATCCCTCGGTATATCCAGGTGTAGCATGTCCCCCCCGTGGTGGGTAGCGATCTATAGCATGACCCTCCCGCTGTGCCATACTTCACATGAGTAACATGCTACCGGCCAAAATCCCCAAGGTCATCCTTACCAGGGCGAGAGGAATTTTAATGATGAAATAAAAGTTCCATGTCATGACTCTATGGATATTGGATAGGGATGGGACGGTGTGCACTCGACTGGTAACTCGCAAAATCCTAATCACACTGGAAGTCCGAAACGAAACATTTGCTTTGCAACAGTTGAGAACACTAAAAGACAGGAAACATGTTTCAGAGACAAGTCGGGTTGTTGATAAACAATGTTTCTGAAGAAAATGTTGCTGATGTGTACATAGATTTTTACGAAGCTATCATTGTCTGTGCCATCATAGACTTTTGAACAAGGATAATCAAAATATTTAAGTAGCCTGTTGAAGTATTGCAAAATTGCTTTCGATGTGCTTGAGAAGCAAACATGGAATGTTTCAAAGTAGCCTACATATTCCCAGAGCTTTTACCATTCTGAAGTAGGTAACAGGCATACCTTTATACCTACTAGTTCGTGGGTACTTTATGAGGCTCTGGGTCATCAGGAGATATTTGACTAGGCATGGAATCAGCAAGTGACCCCATTGTCCAGAAGATACCCAGCCAATCAGGCCTGCAACCAGCAAAACAAGATACGGATTATCGAGATCATTGTCCCTTCTTTCGTAAATTCAATGTAGCTCGAGCCATTATTGATGATAATGCCCTCCACTCACGCTCAGACCATTATTCGTAACGAGTGTGCCAGGAAAATCTTTAGACCTGAGTTTGTCAGACCATCTGAGAGGCGTCTTGAGATTTTTACGCCACCCACGCTCAGACTAACGTGAGTGGCAGACAAAGCCGATATTGGATTTTAGTACAGCCTCTCAAAAAATATTTCACCTGGTTCAAAATCGATGGTTTTGGTTAGATCCAACACAAATGGGGAAAGTTATTGGTCCTCTTACAAGACAGTTCTGCACAGGATACAGGAGTCTGGCAGTCTAGGTAGGAATTTCAACTCCAACCAAGAACTCAGCAGGAACCTAGGTATAGGAAGGCACTGGTGTTAGTTACCTTTAGTTAAATACCTATGTAGATGCTCCTATATTATATCTCTCGTAGATGAATATGAACATATAGGTAGGAAGGTTTCTAGATAATTATCGGGATATGTAATATTATATTCTCATTATTCAAATAATCCGAGGCTGAGTAATTAGAACGCATACGAGGAGTGACTCTTCCATTTTATTTCTCTTGTAATTAAAAATTAGATGAGATCTTCATTTTGTTTTCCTACGTTCCACCTATTCAGGGATCCTACATGAGTATGTTTGCACAATGTCTGATTGTATGGGTGTATGTGAGTTTTGAATACAATATCGCATCTCTAACATACATCTCGCCTGTATTATGCCTTCTTATTATGCAAAACATATTCGCGTAGATCACGGCCAGAGGGGTAAAAATATGCCATGGTGATGAATTCACATTTTCGACTGGAACGGAATCTTGATAAGAAATTTCAGTCCGATTTAAAGCTCGCTAATTGGTTGCAAGAATGCTGTGTTGCCAAGTTCGTTTGGAGTAAAGTAAAGGTCATTTTAGCACGCCCATAGCTTGTTCAGAACAACACAACTGTGCACAAAGTCAATATAGCAACACGTTAAAAAGGATCTGGACATCTAATCTTTAATCTTTCGTTTACCCTTTCTACCCAATCCCTAAATTGAATTTTCTGGATGCATGACATTAGTTATTTAAAACAAATTCTGCTATAACTACATACCTTTGGGTTGGGCCCATTTCGCTTGTTGCAGTCCGTATTTCGCCTTTGTGCTCGAACTATCTCAAACCTATTCACAGTTGAGAATCTGCTGAAGTGTGAATCAAGTTGTTTTTGCACCTCTAGTGTGAAAAACTTGAACATATGTGTGTGCATCTCCAGACGGGCGGGGATAAGTTCGGCTGAAAAAACAACAACAAAAACACCCTGCACCACAAAACAAACACATATGAAAATAAAATCCAACACAGTAATTTGTATATCTTTACCTTTTCTTTTCACTCCTCCATCGAACTTCTACATCTCAATGAATGCCTCCTCCCTCCTCTTTTCTCCTCCTCCTTCTCCTCCCTACAAACATGGATGGGAGGAGAGTTTTTAATTACTCATTAACTTTGACACTCAGGTGGAAATGCCATGGGATGAGAAGTGCAGGAACATAATAAAGTATGGATGTGTGAATTAAATAAATACAGGAACTGCACTGGGAGTGTTATTATATGTGAGAAGGCCTTTAGGTGCTTCAGGGAAGCTTGACAAAAAAATGTGAACACTTCCTTAGTAGGTAGGTATGTTTTCCATTCTCTGGTGCTTTTGCGCCCAAATCTAAACTGGTATCCCATTTTGCTACTTACCAATATGTTTTTCATTTCCTTTTTGCAAAGTGGTTAGATGTTAGATCTCTTTCAATCCCTCGGTATATCCAGGTGTAGCATGTCCCCCCCGTGGTGGGTAGCGATCTATAGCATGACCCTCCCGCTGTGCCATACTTCACATGAGTAACATGCTACCGGCCAAAATCCCCAAGGTCATCCTTACCAGGGCGAGAGGAATTTTAATGATGAAATAAAAGTTCCATGTCATGACTCTATGGATATTGGATAGGGATGGGACGGTGTGCACTCGACTGGTAACTCGCAAAATCCTAATCACACTGGAAGTCCGAAACGAAACATTTGCTTTGCAACAGTTGAGAACACTAAAAGACAGGAAACATGTTTCAGAGACAAGTCGGGTTGTTGATAAACAATGTTTCTGAAGAAAATGTTGCTGATGTGTACATAGGTTTTTACGAAGCTATCATTGTCTGTGTCATCATAGACTTTTGAACAAGGATAATCAAAATATTTAAGTAGCCTGTTGAAGTATTGCAAAATTGCTTTCGATGTGCTTGAGAAGCAAACATGGAGTGTTTCAAAGTAGCCTACATATTCCCAGAGCTTTTACCATTCTGAAGTAGGTAACAGGCATACCTTTATACCTACTAGAATTGATCTTCTTTGTATCAATACCTAGTACAAGTGTATGTTGAGCTAATGATACAGGAGGACTCTGGTTGTCATGGTGATATTTATGCGTCACTATCCACTGGCCAGTCACTTCTAATTAGAACAATATTCGTCTCGCCTCCTCCTCCTCTACTCCTCTTCCTGATTAAAAACACATAAACTTTGGGTCCCCAAGAGCAAGCTTTGGTCCGACACATAAACGCCGGGGTCTTGGCACTCGTGGGTACTTTATGAGGCTCTGGGTCATCAGGAGATATTTGACTAGGCATGGAATCAGCAAGTGACCCCATTGTCCAGAAGATACCTAGCCAATCAGGCCTGGAACCAGCAAAACAGGATACGGATTATCGGGATCATTGTCCCTTCTTTCGTAAAGATTCAATGTAGCTGGAGTCATTTTTGATGATAATGCCCACCGCTCACGCTCAGACCATTATTCGTAGCGAGTGTGCCAGGAAAATCTTTAGACCTAAGTTTGTCAGACCATCTGAGAGGCCTGTCTAGGTCTTGAGATTTTTACGCCACCACGCTCAGACTAACGTGAGTGGCGGACAAAGCCGATATTGGATTTTAGCACAGCCTCTCAAAAAATATTTCACCTGGTTCAAAATCGATGGATGGTCTTGGGTAGATCCAACACAAATGGGGAAAGTTATTGGTCCTCTCACAAGACAGTTCTGCACAATTGCCATCACGTAAGTATGGCAAGCAATCGGGAATAAACTCTGGATGTAGTAGATAAAGGATGTAAAAAAGGTTTTTTTTTGTCCTTCACTTTATCAACACACTTATTCACACCCGTTAACATACCCTGTTATCAAGTCGAAGAAAAAAGACATGAAAAAATCAGTTTTTTCCTCTCGCTTTTTGGTGAAACTTTTAGAACTGTCCGACTTACAGTTGAGAAGTTTAATGTAATAGAAAGTCGTGTGATGTTCACACCAGATTTTTTTCTGGAATAATTACCTCACCTCCTACTCCTTCTAATGGCAGATCTTGTACGTCATCATTGACCCCTTGTCTTGGACAAGGACAAAAACAAGACACAACTTTGTACTACATAATTAATGGTGGAGGTCACTTTAGAGCAAGATTTTTTTTTTATCACATCCAATTCACCCCGACTTTTTTTCAGTAAAAAATCTCTCTTTTTTGCGTTCGGCATGAAAAATGAGTTTCCGGATGAAAAGAAGGAGAAGGTCTTCAATTCTTCTGGAATAATTACCTCACCTCCTACTCCTTCTAATGGCAGATCTTGTACGTCATCATTGACCCCTTGTCTTGGACAAGGACAAAAAACAAGACACAACTTTGTACTACATAATTAATGGTGGAGGTCACTTTAGAGCAAGACTTTTTTTATCACATCCAATTCACCCCGACTTTTTTTCAGTAAAATCTCTCTTTTTTTGCGTTCGGTATGAAAAATGAGTTTCCGGATGAAAAGAAGGAGAAGGTCTTCAATTTGGCGTGACAAGTCCCCGTGAAAGTTTCTCTGAGGTAATTAATTTACAAATGACACTTTTACCTTCTCCGTACTCTCAGCACGGTCCTTGGCGTGAGAAATTACCTACCACGTATGTAGGTGCCTCTGTCCCATGTAATTTACGTGAAGGGGATTAATTACTTCTCCACTGGAAGGCGGTAAAAAAAGTCCAGAGGTCTGTAAAAAGAGGGCGATCTGCAACAACGGAGTTCTTATCGTCCCGAAATCGAAGAGAGGAGGACAGGATAGGAGAAAGCCAGCCGTTCTGAGAACAAAGCTTATTTGCATAGGATATTATAGTTCAGAATATAGTTCGCCTCGGGCGAAAATTAAACCCTCTACCAAGCGCTTACCTGGCAGTTGCGCTACCTTCCAAGTATCGTCCCGAAATCGAAGAGAGGAGGACAGGATAGGAGAAAGCCAGCCGTTCTGAGAACAAAGCTTATTTGCATAGGATATTATAGTTTAGAATATAGTTCGCCTCGGGCGAAAATTAAACCCTCTACCTAGCGCTTACCTGGCAGTTGCGCTACCTTCCAAGCTAACTAGACTGGCACTTTCTTTCTGGCCACCCTGTCTATTGGATCATCACAATTAGCTAAGCTCCAGAGTAGTGCTATACTGGGTAGTACTGGTGTATAATGATTATTTATAATCCTCTAATATTGTGACACTCTTGTAGCGTTGTTGACAATTTTATAGACTTGGCCTCACATCTCACGCCGCGTCCACACTTGGCTAACTTTCGTAAGACACGGACCTATAAGAACTTCAAGCTTTCAAGGAGCACAGATTCATCCATTCTGCGTAACTGGACCATCGGCGTTTGATTGACCGAGGGAACTGTAACAACGGTCTTATCGTCCCTAAATCAAAGAAAGAAGGACAGGATAGGAGAAAGCCAGCCGTTCCGAAAACAAACCTTATCCGATTAGGATAATATTCACCCTGGGTGTGGAAATGGAATCTGTGATTTAACACTAACAAGCGCTACCACCCAAGCAAAAGGACTAAAGTTGGTTTTGAATCTAGTTTTGACTACAATTGTGGACGAAGCTTTAAATGATCAGACTTTCCTTCAAAGGTGTACTAAAATTAAGAGCAAAGAAAAGGAGAAGGAAAAATGGTCGCATCCACCAACAAAATGAACACTGGTGTTTTATTGTAATTTTGTCCATGCACATCCACTTCTAATAACCCAAAAAAAGTAATAAATAATAAAATAAATAAAGAACTAATGGTAATCATAATAAAATAAATACCTAAATGATCACATCCACTAACAAAGTAAACATCAGTGTGTTCAATTACTGCTATACCTACTCTCGTTTATTTAATGACCTACCACCTTCTGGTGCCACAACTACAGAGGTTTCTAGTCCACCCTATATCGTTTCTCCTTGGCTTAATTTCCCAATGTCTTCTAATACTTCCTCAAGGAAGCTTTTCCCTTCCAGTGACTCGTGCAGTAGGATCTCTCCCATCTTGTCGCCTAATGATCCTTACTTCCGTAGCATCTCCTCTCTGTGTATTTTACTTCGATCTTCTGTTTTTTACGCTATTGTCCTTATACTTTTCCTATGCCAAGTCGCTTCATTTTGTAAAAAATATCAATAATAATAAATGGGTATTTCGATTGGGGGGAAACGATTACTCGATGTAATAATATGCAGCTTTTTTCTTGACCTACCAACAATCCACATGTCACTCTGAAAATGAATTTATTCTTAATGGAAAAAGAATTCCAAGGTTGTCAAAATGGCCGCTCCCAATTTGGAGGTGATCACATTCGTAATAAGTAGTTCCCAATTTTCAGACAAAGTGACAATGTTAATACGTACATGCAGTTACATTATCTGAGTCGATTAGGAATCAACGGTTGGCGGCATTTTACCGCTTTTTGGCGGTTTTCGGTGTAATTTAACAATATCTCGGGAACGGTACAAGCTAGAGACTTGAAATATGTAGTTCACAAATGTGACAAGGATGCAACACAAAACGTTTGGTTGAGATGGTTGCTACTCAAAACATTTGGTTGAGATGGTTGCTGCGCTTGGCGGTATTTTGACCGCTTTTGGACAGATTTCGACCGTTTTTTGGCGGCGCGCTTGGCAGTATTTTGTGGACAGATTTCGAACCGTTTTTTGGCGGTTTTCAGCTATAGCGACAAAACGGTTAGAGATATTGTAAAAGTTTGGGTAAAAGAACACTCAATTAAGCATCATTCAATAGGATAAGGAAAGTCGTGTGATGTTCACACCAGATTTTTCTTCTCTGTATTATTCTAATCGTGCCTTCCCTACTAATGTGTACGTTATTGTATTTCTCCCCTCTACAGGCAAAGCGTGTAGTTCTGTACGTAGCCCGCGCCAGACCAGATCGTCTCCTAGACGAAATGGTAACTGAGCTGCAGACCGTAGAGACACTGAGCTGGCTGATCGAGCGAACTGAAACGCCTCCTTTTTACCGCCTCACGTCTATGAGGAAACCATCCAACCATTCCGACCTAGCCACAGATCCGGATTTCTCCCCTCTACAGGCAAAGCGTGTAGTTCTGTACGTAGCCCGCGCCAGACCAGATCGTCTCCTAGACGAAATGGTAACTGAGCTACAGACCGTAGAGACACTGAGCTGGCTGATCGAGCGAACTGAAACTCCTCCTTTCTACCGCCTCACGTCTATGAGGAAACCATCCAACCATTCCGACCTAGCCACAGATCCGACCCCTGTGGGCGGTGCACTAGCGCCCCTGCCGGGCACTATACATACTAAGCGACACTCGGCTGAGAATGACACAAGGAATATTGGGTGAGTGTTGTGCTTTCAGGGTGCACTCAGCATCTTGAGTACAATTTTTGAGGAAGTGGTTGAAAAGTTGATTTTTTTTTAAGAGGTTTGACAGAGGGAACTGTAACTGCTATGGTCTTATCGTCCCGAAATCGAAGAGAGAAGGAAGATAGGATAGGAGAAAGCCAGCCGTTCCGAGAACGAACATTATCCCATCAGGATAAAATCCGCCCCGGGCGGGAATCGAACCCGCGGCCTAGCGCTTACAAGGCAGACGCACTACCAACTTGAAAAGTTGAAATCCAAACGAAATGGTGAGGCAGACAAAATATCGTATGTAGTTACATACTCGTGTCCCAAGTACGTAGGGCTGAAAAGCCCCGTTGAAAAACAAACACCAACACAAATGTCGGTTGAACTTTGATTAGAGTTGAACCTTTTAGCCAATCAATCCGAGTGAAATGTTGAGAGAGAAAAGCCTGATGTGACCTTAGCACCCTTACCAGTTGGTACTTCTTGAGACTGCGCCCCTGGTTTTCGAAGTGAACTAGAGAAAAAGAGCTGTCCCTCAGTTAAAAGACAAAATAAAATACCTAGCTCGTCTGCCTTGTAAGCGCGGCGCTAGGCCGCGGGTTCGATTCCCGCCCGGGGCGGATTTTATCCTGATGGTATAATGTTCGTTCTCGGAACGGCTGGCTTTCTCCTGTCCTGTCTTCCTTCTCACTTCGATTTCGGGACGATAAGACCATAGCAGTTACAGTTCCCTCTGTCAAACCTCTTTAAAAAAAGACTGTACCTTAATACTGCTTTCGCATTACTTCAAGGAAAAACTTATCTAGGCTGGCTCAACCAAAGTTTTCAAGTTTTAGCAGAATCTTTGAATTTTTCTTCTCTCGGTCAGTAAATTCTGCTATATTCCCATCGATATAGGGTTTAAAAAAAAAAAAAAAAAAAAAAAAAAAACTAGCTAATGCCACCATATTTTCAGGACCTGCAAGTCAGACTCGGCCGCTGTCCGGAACTCTAAGTTCGTACCACCCCGGGGCTCAGATAAGATCCGGACAGCTAGTGGTCCGGCTATCATGTCTGAGGAAATGTTTACACCCCCGGATATGGAGGTAAGTGGAATACCGGATATGAACGAAAATTACCGGATTATTTGAAACCGATTTATCTCACTATCCTAGAGATCTTATACCTAGAGGTCGTGGGATAAAAAATCAAAAGGAAAAATCCCGTAGGTCCTACATTGTTCTTTTCTATCTGTAACTTAAAAATGGACAATCCACAGTATACCTTCACAAGAAGTAATAAAATCTAGGACTTCGGTGTTTTCACTAGAAAAAGATTTACCATTATCCAGATGGGATGATAGTAAATGAGATATTGCCGTAAAAACACAGTGGGTTAGTTATCCAACAAAACTAGGTTTAGCCTCAAACTTCTACGATTCTACCATCCGGATTTAGAATTTACATTCCACATTTCTGACACCGAATCAGCGATTCCGGGCCTCGAAAAGGCACACATCAGACCCAAGTGCCGAGTCCAGTTATCATCATAAAACTTTATTTACGACCTCACATGATAACTGTGAACACCAACACATGCAGGACTCTGGTTGTCATGGTGATATTTATGCGTCACTATCCACTGGCCAGTCACTTCTAATTAGAACAATATTCGTCTCGCCTCCTCCTCTACTCCTCTTCCTGATTAAAAACACATAAACTTTGGGTCCCCAAGAGTTTCGAAATAAATTCTCAAACGGAAAATTACAAAAGAAAGAGGAAATGTTTAGGATTTTCTTTTCGACCAAAAAAGGTTCGAGGGTGGGAAGGGATCCCTTATTTTGACCGTATGCTCCTGTCTTGCCCTTAGGACATTTGATATATAGGTCGACCAGGTTTGGATAAGTCCTTCTATGGGGACAGACAATATTATTAGGGTTTTGATTTATGTAATCAAACTGATACACGATAACAGCAATCATATCGTCAAATCGAAGGCGAAATTGCGCAATGATAGTTTCTCACTTGGATGTTAGAGTTAAATCTAGCGTACGAGTAGAATGTGCGGTAGAAGATATATACAGGGTGTCAGTTATCTTTCGTAACAACGCCTGAGTAACTGCGTATTCACAAATGGAAGGCCAAGAAAGTCGTTGACGTACTGTAACTGCTGTAACACATTATTCAAATGGACATGGGGTTAACATACGAAACCCCAGCCAATGGAAGGTATTTCAATTCGAGGTCTATTGACGGCATTAATCTGGAATCCAGAACAGAAAATGATTCAAATTAGAAATATCGAAGAAATAAGTGGACGCCAAATCAGTAAACAAAGGGGTAAAGTAACACATTATTCAAATGGACATGGGGTTAACATACGAAACCCCAGCCAATGGAAGGTATTTCAATTCGAGGTCTATTGACGGCATTAGATATATGTGCGGTAGAAGATATATACAGGGTGTCAGTTATCTTTCGTAACAACGCCTGAGTAACTGCGTATTCACAAATGGAAGGCCAAGAAGGTCGTTCACGTACTGTAACAGTAACTGCTGTAACACATTATTCAAATGGACATGGGGTTAACATCCGAAACCCCAGCCAATTTCAAATCGAGGTCTATTGACGGCATTAGATATCTGGAATCCAGAACAGAAAATGATTCAAATTATTAGAAATATCGAAGAAATAAGTGGACGCCAAATCAGTAAACAAAGGGGTAAAAACAGTAAAGTTAGGTAAAATTAATACCTAACTGAAGAAATGTATTGTCTTCTTGTGCTGCTCCTTTCGATACTTCTTCATTTTTCTCCCGGCCAAAATCTCGAGATTATGAAATGAATTTCGGACTGATCGCGAGACCGGTTGGCTCTTAATCCTGTTGAAAGTTTCCTTTCTCACTCTCTCCTCTGGACAGCATAGATAACAAGGCTTTTGATTCTACTCTAAAATTCTTTAGATTAAGACCTCGATCCTCTTCCTTGCAACTCACGAATTTCTGGAAATCCTCCGGGTTCCATCATCTCACCACCCAGTATGAATAACATATCATGTTATATGCTCCAGCAACACTACACACACTAGTGTGTGTGCTTGGAGCTGTTAAGAAACATGTGTAGCCAATCAATTTGGTTCCGCCCAGCAGATCATTGTTTTTACCTTGGCCACGATAGACTCTAGGCAACGTCCACCACGTAATCTCACCAGAAACTCAACATTATCTCCAGGACGAAGAAAATTCTTCCGAAAATATTTCTCTCTCGTCGTGGTTTGGTTCTGAAGCCCAAATAGTTTCCAACGCTCTTCACGCATCATGGACTTTACTATATTTTGTTACTAGTAAAAATACCTTGTTATTTTACTAGTAAACTATTTATATCGATAGTTTGTAGTAAGCCTGATGTGTGTTCAATAGTTGTAATAGGTTAGGTTTGTATACTGGCATCTACAACTCAAGTACATACCTAATACCTGTCTGTGTCCATTTGAACAACAGATTCTGGGTTTTGTTCACATAAACGTCCACCGTTAGTATTCATATGACTTCCTTCAATGTATCCTATGAGATGTAACTTGAGCCTGGAAAACAACGCCGAATTAACACCACAAAAATTTTGACAAGAGCAATTTCTTGCGAAAGTTTTTCAAATGCACTCAAAGCTGCCTGCTGATCCCTAGTATCGGAATTTTATCCGGAGGCGTGTTGAAGCTTTGAAGCGGTCGAATTTCTTCAGAATTATTCTAAATTCAGGCACTTTAATATTCACTTAAGCACATTTTTTGTGAGGATTCTCTTTTCGTTTTTCTTTCTTTTTGTCTTTGTCATCTTAACGTCATCTTTCGCTTTTTGTTCAGACTTTTTCTCATGTCTAAACCTCTAACAAGATTCCCCAAATACTTACCAATTCCGGAATCTTCTAGCTCTGCCTTATCAAAAGCTCACTCATCAGATCTCCTGAGCTTCTTGTCAATGTGTCATAGGAACCAATGAAAATGAACATCACCACTGCTGAGGCCTGAAAAGGACCTGTGAAAGCCAAAACAAATAGGTAACAATACAAAAGCATAATGTAGATTCTGAAATCATAAAGACGACTTTCTAAAACAACAAAGAACCTGACAATTTATCGACTACCCTGTACATCTCCTCTTTATACGTTTTTCTTTCTTTTTGTCTTTGTCATCTTAACGTCATCTTTCGCTTTTTGTTCAGACTTTTTCTCATGTCTAAACCTTTAATAATCCCCAAATACTTACCAATTCCGGAATCTTCTAGCTCTACCTTATCAAAAGCTCACTCATCAGATCTCCTCAGCTTCTTGTCAATGTCTGTCATAGGAACCAATGAAAATGGACATCACCACTGCTGAGGCCTGAAAAGGACCTCTGAAAGCTAAAACAAATAGGTAACAATACAAACGCATAATGTAGATTCCGAAATCATAAAGACGACTTTCTAAACCAACAAAGAACCTGACAATTTATCGACTACCCTGTACATCTCATGGTTGATCTATTAAATTACATTTTATATTCCTAACCTAATGCCGTATGCTATGACATGTCTCAAAACACAACCAGAGAATTATAACTTTGAACATTATGCTTTTAACTCTGTGGTGTATTAAGACCGGATCTTTAGACGGAATCTTTATCTTTAATAGCTCGGTGTGAAACTGATCTGTGGCAATTTTGACGCCTCATATTTCGAAGATATATTTGAGCAAACTTGGGTCAGTGTTAAAACTTGAGCTTATATGAGTGAATAGTATACTTGAGGGGTTTCAGGATGTTAGTAAAGACAATTCCTAAATTGTAGGAATTTGATGAAGTTGGAGCACCTATGCCCGAAGCCACATATTGAGATGAAGTTAATCCACTTGGATGCAATCTGATTGGTCAATTCAAACTTTGGATTTCGATTAATCATTGTTTTCTCATTGGATTAACTGTCATATCAAACTCAAAGTCTGGGCCACAAGGAATTACTAAACAAATATTCTTACCCAGTATTTTAAACGACATCATCCCATGGACGGTTGTAAGACAAATCCCCAAACAGCCTCCGAATTCAGAATCGTACGATCTCACGTCCAATCCTGAAAACAACAACAAATAAAAATTTCGACTTAGAAAATGGAACACGGGGGCCACAAGGAATTACTAAACAAATATTCTTACCCAGTATTTTAAACGACATCATCCCATGGACGGTTGTAAGACAAATCCCCAAACGGCCTCCGAATTCAGAATCGTACGATCTAACGTCCAATCCTGAAAACAACAAGAAATAAAAATTTCGACTTAGAAAATGGAACATGGACCAAACAAAAGTAAACACAAGAACAAAACACACATCTTGAGGTGGTTTTTAGAATTTGGAACCCTCCAGCGAGGAAAACTCAAATTGGATTTCAAATTCTTCGTTTCCAATTTGAACTCCGTTATTCTATTCTTTTAATGCTATAGTGAGACTCTATTAAGATTAGACTTCAGTTGATTCCGTTTTGGAACTCCCAAGTTAAAACAGAAACCTCTACGATTTTACCAAAATCTTAAAAAATTTCTTGACGTATTCTAGATGTTATAATTATGATGAGTAACGTAAGAGATGTTAGCCCCCTGTTGATATTCAGAATCAGAGATGTTGTAACTGCCTGGATTAATGCTCCAGAACTTTATTAGCCGTGGTCCCAATCCAGGACCTCATCAGAAGAAGTCGCAATGATGGAATACTTGGAACTGCAATGCAAGATATGAAATTTACTGATAGTTCGTTAGAAATCAGTCGAGACATCACTTGCAGGAAAGAGTATTTAAAAGTCCACGAATCAACCATGCAAAAAGATCCAATTTTTGACTGATCATGGACAATGGGCAGATGGGCACGGATCACTCAACAATCCAGGCTTCAACATAGAGGGATCCACAATTCAACCCACCAAATAGATCAAAAGTATCAAACATTATAAAGAGATTTACTGATAGTTCGTTAGAAATCAGTCGAGACATCACTTGCAGGAAAGAGTATTTAAAAGTCCACGAATCAACCCTGCAAAAAGATCCAATTTTTGACTGGTCATGGACAATGGGCAGATGGGCACGGATCACTCAACAGTCCAGGCTTCAACATAGAGGGATCCACATTTCAACCCACCAAATAGATCAAAAGTATTAAACATTTTGACTGATCATGATCACATAAATCAACATTATAAAGAGGTCAAAAGATTTGATTGCTGTATCACTCAACATGTCAGTCCGCCAAAGCATCAGAAGAGAGCTAAATTTCAGTGAATCCTCCTGGAGCATTGACATATCCTCCTGCCTCATGTTACATGATATGTGTGTCATAGCACAGAGATATAACACACATGGATTCACGCTCAGTGGAGTGTGAACGTAGCCTGCTGACGGCTGACCTTCATATCAAGTGTTATAAAGAGGTCAAAAGATTTGATTGCTGTATCACCCAACATGTCAGTTCGCCAAAGCATCAGAAGAGAGCTGAATTTCAGTGAATCTTATTTAATACTTAGGTACTTGTGTAAGTAAAAAAAATAAGAGAATGTACCTGATTGGCAACACCAATATGTTACGTTTTAGCCCAATTTATTTGACAGTAGGTACTTTTATTGCATTTTATTACTTCCACATGATAATAAATCGCGATTTTTTTTCACACGTCTTCCTTCGGAAATCGATCATTTCCGGTCGACACAGTGGGTTTCAAAATAGAAAGCGCAGTTTAGACTTCACGTCCTTAGTGAATCATGCAATCATGGCAGTTTTATGTTAGAAATTAAAGCAAGTACCTAAGTCATTTGAATTTAAATGGAAGAAAAAAAAGGAAATGCACCCCTCATAAAAAAAAAGAACTCAAAAATTAAGCAATTTAAGTAGTTTCAAAATAGAAAGCGCAGTTTAGACTTCACGTCCTTAGTGAATCATGCAATCATGGCAGTTTTATGTTAGAAATTAAAGCAAGTAAATCATTTGAATTTCAATGGAAGAAAAAAAGGAAATGCACCCCTCATAAAAAATACACTCAAAAATTAAGCAATTTAAGTCTAGTAAGATACACAAAGTAACTTTTCCTCTCACCTCCAAGTACCTTCTTTCCACCCCGAACAAAACAAATGGGATTGGGCTTCCTTCGGAAATCGAGTATTTCCGGTCGACACAGTGGGTTTCAAAATAGAAAGCGCAGTTTAGACTTCACGTCCTTAGTGAATCATGGCAGTTTTATGTTAGAAATTAAGCAAGTAAGTCATTTGAATTTCAATGGAAGAAAAAAAGGAAATGCACCCCTCATAAAAAATACACTCAAAAATTAAGCAATTTAAGTATAGTAAGATACACAAAGTAACTTTTCCTCTCACCTCCATGTACCTTCTTTCCACCCCGAACAAAACAAATGGGATTGGGTCATAAATTTTGTCCTAACTACCACACCAAAATTCTCCAAATTCGTCTTCATTTGGAAACTTTGTGACAACCGTTTCAATGTTCACATTTCACAATGACGAGTTTTGACCTTTCAATAAAATTTAGGGCCCTTTACTAATTAAAAGACCTCACATACAGAAAGTTAACATTTTTAAAGGGAAAATTTACAACTCGGGATGTCAAAATCTTATTTATGAATATCAAGTGTAAACATTGACACCGGACCTGTAAACTACACCTAACTGCTACCTGTTAAATGGAAATTGGCCACTGAATTCTGTGACAGATATCAAGTGTAAACATTGACACCGGACCTGTAAACTACACCTAACTGCTACCTGTTAAATGGAAATTGGCCACTGAATTCTGTGACAAAGCTAATATAGCTATTAGATCGCTCTGCAACCAGATAGTAGGTGTAGTGTCTGACGTGTTTAGATTTCAGCATTTCACAATGACGAGTTTTGACCTTTCAATAAAATTTAGGGCCCTTTACTAATTAAAAGACCTCACATACAGAAAGTTAACATTTTTTAAGGGAAAATTTACAACTCGGGATGTCAAAATCTTATTTATGGCTTTTTAAAGAGAACATTTATTTTTCTTTTCGTTTCCAAGTATGAATGAACAGGGTGGAAGTGTCCACTTAGATCGCTCTGCAACCAGATAGTAGGTGTAGTGTCTGACGTGTTTAGATTTCAGCTGTAGGCTAGTAGAAATACCAAGTAGATTAATTTTGGTTTTTCTCACTTTCAAAAAAAAGTCCAAAGATTGAAAAATGTTGAAGTTTTACTTTTACAACTCCTTGTGAAATCCTTCAGTTCGTCTTTTTTTTCTGAAAAAAGGACAAATACACAGTAGACACTCCAGAAAGCTTGCCGACAGGTCCATCAGCTGCTGATAATTGTTATGCTGTAATACTTACGTAATAGACAAACTGACTGTAGACCGGAATCTCATTATCACAATTCCACTGCAATTGAATGCTATAACATCATGCAATATGCACTACAGGACTGATTGATTTTTTCTAGTGCCTCGTATCAGACAGAAATAATAATTGAAACTCTAATTTCCCATCCCATGGTCTCCCGCCACCTTGTTTACTGGAATCATCACACTAAACCTTCCTAATATTAGGATTCATCACACCAAACCTCCTAATATTATTAGGGTTTTGATTTATGTAATCAAACTGATACACGATAACAGCAATCATATCGTCAAATCGAAGGCGAAATTGCGCAATGATAGTTTCTCACTTGGATGTTAGAGAGTTAAATCTAGCGTACGAGTAGGTGGTTGTGTCGCGTTACCAAATTGTCTTGGTCACCTGAAATGTTCATCCTGATGATGTTGGATATTCCTGATGTATTTTGGTGGAAAATTCAGTTAGTTCATGGTGAAGAAGAGGTTGTAGAACATTGTCTTCCTGAAACAATGGATGTCGTGTGTTGTTTGCCTGATATGAGATAGGCAAACTAATATCTTGGTGTTGGTTGATGATTATAGTTTGATTACTATTATTCGGTGTGCCATGATAAAGTAAATTAAAACGAGAGACATAATTATGTACCTACTACATTTTAATTAGATGCATTCGTCGGTCACAGTTTCTACTCTTTTTTTTTCTTGAATAAATATGTACCTAAAATTTAACAAGATGATAATTTAATACGTGGAGAACCATACTCAACTGCAAAGAGAACATTGCTCGATAGACTATTTCATCTGTTTTCTTTTGCCAAAGAGGTTGGTAGTCTTCCATTGCCTCATATTATGCTGATCTTGGTCTTCAGAATGTCACCTGAAATCTGTCACGAACTTGTCTAATTTGAGCTCGTCACTTCTGTCAACTCCGGAGCTACTCGAGAATTCCGTGATAAAATTTTAATCACTTGATTCCCCTCTGTTGAGAAATCTCTCTTTGTTTGCCACATGATTAATTATTCCAGTAAACAAGGTGGCGGGAGACCATGGGATGGGAAATTAGAGTTTCAATTATTATTTCTGTCTGATACGAGGCACTAGAAAAATCAATCAGTCCTGTAGTGTAGTGCATATTGCATGATTAATTATTTCAGATCGCGCACAATGGCTTCAGCCATAATTAATTATTAATGAAATCTAGTTACAGTAAGTAGCTTTAGGCTAATATTTCTGAACCTCTCGTTGCCTACCTGATTAATCAGCCATCTTGGATGAATTTCAATTTGAGCGGAGAGCGTCAGAATTGGAGAGTATGTGATGTCAGTCACCAGCGTATTTCTTAATTTTTGGTTCTCTTGGTACAGTGGAACCTCGATAAGAGAACCTCGATATGTATTGGTAAGTATAGTGAACGAAAATGTTCGTAACTTTTGCAATTTATCGGTTCTTTTCAATGGAAAATGAAGACCTTCAATTTAGAAGTTTTCATGTCTCATTGGATCAGTTCTTTTTAATGGAAAATGAAGACCTTCAATTTAGAAGTTTTCATGTCTCATTGGATCAGTGGACATGATTTACGGGTAGATAATCAAAAGTCTAATACTTGGGAAGAACCTTTTGGCGTTAAAACAGATTCTTCTGTAGCCTCTATGGTATGCTGGGTGCATAACAAGTTGAACGTTGAGGGTATCATATCAAGGCCGATTGTCAATTTCAGTCATTGGAGAGGATGGCGACATTGTGTCTAGAAATCTTCTTCTGTAGCCTCTATGGTATGCTGGGTGCATAACAAGTTGAACGTTGAGGGTATCATATCAAGGCCGATTGTCAATTTCAGTCATAGGAGAGGATGGCGACATTGTGTCTAGAAATCAAAAAATGTTAGGAGAAGCTCCCTTCTTGGCCCCTTTTTGTTCCACTTTATAACAATGGCGAATTGTAAAGAATTCAAGAGTAGATTGAAAATAAACATATTAAAAAGAAAAAATTGACCCTAACCTGAAAGCCCCCGGAGTCATTTGGGTGGAAGTGATTTTGGTTTTAGTGTACCGTCGTTGGCCCTTTTTGTTCCACTTTATAACAATGGCGAATTGTAAAGAATTCAAGAGTAGATTGAAAATAAACATATTAAAAAAGAAAAAACTGACCCTAACCTGAAAGCCCCCGGAGTCATTTGGGTGGAAGTGATTTTGGTTTTAGTGTAGGTACCGTCAAGCTTCTAAAGTCCTAAACTGTAATAAAGTTTTACAATTTAGTGTTACTCAACTTGATTATTTTGTGATGAGCACTTACAGGGTGAATGGTGCAAACACTCGGTTTTATTGAAGGTATTATTTATAGCTCTAGGTAAGCTCTGACAATAAAGTTTTACAATTTAGTGTTACTCAACTTGATTATTTTGTGATGAGCACTTACAGGGTGAATGGTGCAAACACTCGGTTTTATTAAAGGTATTATTTATAGCTCTAGGTAAGCTCTGAAAAGTCCTTTCGTCACAATGGACACTTCCACCCTGTTCATTCATACTTGGAAACGAAAAGAAAAATAAATGTTCTCCTTAAAAAGTCATAAATAAGATTTTGACATCCCGAGTTGTAAATTTTCCCTTAAAAAAAATGATTAATTATTTCAGATCGCGCACAATGGCTTCAGCCATAATTAATTATTAATGAAATCTAGTTACAGTAAGTAGCTTTAGGCTAAAATTTCTGAACCTCTCGTTGCCTACCTGATTAATCAGCCATCTTGGATGAATTTCAATTTGAGCGGAGAGCGTCAGGATTGGAGAGTATGTGATGTCAGTCACCAGCGTATTTCTCAATTTTTGGTTCTCTTGGTATTGGTAAGTATAGTGTACGAAAATGTTCGTAACCCATGGGATGGGAAATTAGAGTTTCAATTATTATTTCTGTCTGATACGAGGCACTAGAAAAAATCAATCAGTCCTGTAGTGCATATTGTATGAGGTTATAGCATTCAATTGCAGTGGAATTGTGATAATGAGATTCCGGTCTACAGTCAGTTTGTCTACTACGTAAGTAGTATTACAGCATAACAATTATCAGCAGCTGATGATGGACCTGTCGGCAAGCTTTCTGGAGTGTCTACTGTGTATTTGTCCTTTTTTCAGAAAAAAAGACGAACTGAAGGATTTCACAAGGAGTTGTAAAAGTAAATTTTTTGCGTTCGGTATGAAAAATGAGTTTCCGGATGAAAAGAAGGAGAAGGTCTTCAATTTGGCGTGACAAGTCCCCGTGAAAGTTTCTCTGAGGTAATTAATTTACAAATGACACTTTTACCTTCTCCGTACTCTCAGCACGGTCCTTGGCGTGAGAAATTACCTACCACGTATGTAGGTGCCTCTGTCCCATGTAATTTACGTGAAGGGGATTAATTACTTCTCCACTGGAAGGCGGTAAAAAAAGTCCAGAGGTCTGTAAAAAGAGGGCGATCTGCAACAACGGAGTTCTTATCGTCCCGAAATCGAAGAGAGGAGGACAGGATAGGAGAAAGCCAGCCGTTCTGAGAACAAAGCTTATTTGCATAGGATATTATAGTTTAGAATATAGTTCGCCTCGGGCGAAAATTAAACCCTCTACCTAGCGCTTACCTGGCAGTTGCGCTACCTTCCAAGCTAACTAGACTGGCACTTTCTTTCTGGCCACCCTGTCTATTGGATCATCACAATTAGCTAAGCTCCAGAGTAGTGCTATACTGGGTAGTACTGGTGTATAATGATTATTTATAATCCTCTAATATTGTGACACTCTTGTAGCGTTGTTGACAATTTTATAGACTTGGCCTCACATCTCACGCCGCGTCCACACTTGGCTAACTTCCGTAAGACATGGACCTATAAGAACTTCAAGCTTTCAAGGAGTACAGATTCGTCCATTCAGCGTCCGTGTTTGATTGACCGAGGGAACTGTAACAACGGTCTTATCGTCCCTAAATCAAAGAAAGAAGGACAGGATAGGAGAAAGCCAGCCGGTCCGAAAACAAACCTTATCCGATTAGGATAACATTCACCCTGGGTGTGGAAATGGAACCTGTGATTTAACACTAACAAGCGCTACCACCCAAGCATAAGGACTAAAGTTGGTTTCGAATCTAGTTTTGACTACAATTGTGGACGAAGCTTTAAGCCCATTCCAAGCTCATCATATATTGTCACAGACTTACAGACACATATGAAGAAGAAAATAAAGATGGTATTTATGACAAGGAAATAAATTCAATCCGAGAGAGGACAGAGGCCAGAGCTAGTAATAATCATTATGGCTCTAATGTCCACTTCAACACCCACACTAATATGAGAAGCCTAGTGGACATTGTATGTACTTCTATTGGACTAGTGGACATTGTCCTCTATTGGACAGTGAACTAGTGGAAATTATACTTCTGGTGATCTTAGTGGAGTCTCAGGACTCAGGATGACCTAACGGTGTAAGAGGTCTCTTCAAATTTACTTTTATGGCTCTAATGTCCACTTCAACACCCACACTAATATGAGAAGCCTAGTGGACATTGTATGTACTTCTATTGGACTAGTGGACATTATCCTCTATTGGACAGTGAACTAGTGGAAATTATACTTCTGGTGATCTTAGTGGAGTCTCAGGACTGAGGATGACCTAACGGTGTAAGAGGTCTCTTCAAATTTACTCACTTACTTCAAATTTAAAGCCAACTTTAGACATCGCCAGTGTTGATAGCAAGTTGAATGCACTAATTCCCAATGGTTCAATGAGGTTAAGCTACGACGAACCTGATTGGTATACCGACGATCGGGAGCTCCGTACTTTCCCTGGTTGAGATCCCCCATTCGCTGAAACCCTAAAAATACAGTGAGGTTAAATCCCCTAAAAAATGCCTTAAAATGATAGGTAATGGAATAAAAACACGCACATATCAAACTAGCTCACGTCACACTTACTTCAAATTTAAAGCCAACTTTAGACATCGCCAGTGTTGATAGCAAGTTGAATGCACTAATTCCCAATGGTTCAATGAGGTTAGGCTACGACGAACCTGATTGGTATACTGACGATCGGGAGCTCCGGACTATCCCTGGTTGAGATTCCGCATCAAACTGGTTGAGATCCCCCATTCGCTAAAACCCTAAAAATACAGTGAGGTTAAATCCCCAAAAAAATGCCTTGAAATGATAGGTAATGGAAAAAAAAACACGCACATATCAAACTAGCTCACGTCATCGTGAGACTCGAACCCCGGACCCTGGCTCCTCTGGTTGTGGGTCCCACACAGACCAACCACTGACCTAATCAAGAGCGAAGTTTATGATCAATCATGAAAATAAATAACAATCACAACATGGGAAGGCATTTGGCATGAAGTGAATGAGCCTGAGTATTGTGTGTCCACTGTGAGGTAGTAATGAGGCATATATCCTGACGATATATACACCTGTGACCACTCTGCTATATATGAGTCTTGTATGTACAGGGTGGACCGCCAATCTTGATCATGTTATCAGGATTGGCGGTCCACAGTCTTCTTACTTACTTACTTTACGTATCCAGGGCCACCAAACAAATGTCGTCATATGGAGAACTAATCAACGTATTTGAAAATGCGATACATGAGTCTTCAACGTCTGAAGAAATCTGGACCGTCGCACAGAAGCATGGTCGTGCGACTGTTAGTGGCGCGTAGTCACCTGAAGAACCAAATCCATGAAAACGATAAGAATCTCTATAATAGGGCCGCAGGTAACAGTTCGGAGTCGGAGCTTTCTTCCAGAAAGGTACGTCAGATTGTTAGACATGTGACAAGAGGAAGCGATCTCAATACAGTATATCTCCACCTTACATGAAATCCAACATTTTTACTTGAAACGTTCTACCGTTAGTAAGTAATCAGTTGAACAACTTGTCTGATGTAAAAACCTCCCCCACACATGTTCAACTAACACCCCAGTCTCCAGTACTCCCAGCAGGCATAACAATCATTGCCTCTCTACTCGCATGATTATTGGTTTTCACAAGAGTCTCTCCAACTACACAGAACGGCTTGTAAGGAGGGTTATAAACCAGCATGTCACCAGGCTTTCGTATGATTAACCCCACTCCATGTTCAATACGAGACCCCTAGTACTAATTGATTAAAACTGACTACGAGCTTTGAGGTTTTTTCCATACTTCAAAGTATTTCGGATAAAAAATAAGGGTCATGAAATGTTTTTTAGCTTTTTAATTTGGAAAAGTAATTTGTTTTGAATTTAGTTTTGTCGAAAACAACTTGATTAAGTTTCAGCACAAACCGAGATTAATTCACCCGGAGTCTGTGTAATGGATTTTATTTTTATTGAGCTCAGTGTTTTATTGGATGGGGGATTAGGGTTTGAGCTACATGATAATTATTATGTACCTACATACGTAGGTACATACTGTTCGCATTCAATGGTGCGTCCACGTTGGAAATGTTGTAAGAGAAAATGAGAAGTCAGTACGGACAGAGAGACGAATGTGTATTCGAATCCCCAATTGATAGAAGAGACAATATCTCCAATTAATATACGATATGGTCCAGTGAAATTTTTATATACGATGGTTTTTATTAGATGGGGGATTAGGGTTTGAGCTACATGATAATTATTATGTACCTACATACGTACATACTGTTCGCATTCAATGGTGTGTTCACGTTGGAAATGTTGTAAGAGAAGACAAAAAATGAGAAGTCAGTACGGACAGAGAGACGAATGTGTGTTCCAATCCCCAATTGATGGAAGAGACAATATTTCCAATTAATATACGATATGGTCCAGTGAAATTTTACATACGATGGCGTCATGGTTAATTCCTTCAACACCAATTTCTTGTTTGTTTTGGTTATTGTCCTCTTTGCACACAAAAAATTGTTTTCACTCTTGAAAACCAAACAAAAGTAAACACAAGAACAAAACACACATCTTGAGGTGGTTTTTAGAATTTGGAACCCTCCAGCGAGGAAAACTCAAATTGGATTTCAAATTCTTCGTTTCCAATTTGAACTCCGTTATTCTATTCTTTTAATGCTATAGTGAGACTCTATTAAGATTAGACTTCAGTTGATTCCGTTTTGGAACTCCCAAGTTAAAACAGAAACCTCTACGATTTTACCAAAATTTGGAAGGAAACTTAACTTTTTTAGGCCGAACTATACTTAGTTGGGTTTTTGTCCTTTTGAAAACAAAACATGTTGATTTAATTTTCAAATTTGAGAAATCAAAGTATATCAATCATCAAGTCCCATGGGAGAAGTTCAGTTCTCTTGGGACAAAACGTTCTAGGTCTCTTTTTGGGAGGTCTGTCCAGGCTTTGGCACCTTATTTTTCCACCTAGATTTATCATTTGCGTCTTTAATTAAGACAGTTCAAGATACAATCATAACAATATGTACCTACATAGGTACTCGTTTGCTGTCTATTGGATTTCAAACCATACCACAGGGTTTTGTCATCCATGTTAAATAGTAAAGATGTCATATCTATTTTAGATATGAGGATAATCAGTTTTATTAATATTAATTGATGAGTCGATTAGTTACCTACATAGGTACTCGTTTGCTGTCTATTGGATTTCAAACCATACCACAGGGTTTTGTCATCCATGTTAAATAGTAAAGATGTCATTATCTATTTTAGATATGAGGATAATCAGTTTTATTAATATTAATTGATGAGTCGATTAGTATACATATTTCAAGATTTCAACCAAATAATATTGTTTACGATCATCTTTAAATTCTACAGTTGTCCAATAAAACTCAACATATTTTTATATCGTCATTGGAAACAAAGCTCCATTATATCCACCAAATGGAAAACCGGTGTGGACCTTTGTTTATCAACCATAAAAAAAGCTTAACGATCTTCCAAACTGAATTTTATCACTTGCTATAATCTTGCCAAAGTCAATCCCCCCTCCGTTTTCATTCTACGGAAACTCCCGGAAATTCGAAATAAATTCTCAAACGGAAAATTACAAAAGAAAGAGGAAATGTTTAGGATTTTCTTTTCGACCAAAAAAGGTTCGAGGGTGGGGAGGGATCCCTTATTTTGACCGTATGCTCCTGTCTTGCTCTTAGGACATCGCGTTTGAAATTATTTAGCCGGTAATTTGCAAGCTAATGTTTTCCGTAGTGAAATAAGACTTATGGTAGTTAAAAGAACCATCCCCTGGCTTTCTATCTATCTCACGACATACCCCTAGACTCCGTCGCCATCTTTCATTATTTTTATGTGTGCTTTCTAAAAAAAAGTTCCTCTACATAAAAACATATAAATTCTACTTTTATGTCGTGCGCTCATTCATTACATTTGACTTTTATTGCTGTGAGGTGGACAGAGACATAGGGACTGTGTGCTGGGAATAGTAATGAGGCATATATCCTGACGATATATACACCTGTGACCACTCTGCTATATATGAGTCTTGTATGTACAGGGTGGACCGCCAATCCTGATCATGTTATCAGGATTGGCGGTCCACAGTCTTCTTACTTACTTACTTTACGTGTCCAGGGTCACCAAACAAAAGCCGTCATATGGAGAACTAATCAATGCTATAAATGAGTCTTCCACGTCTGAAGAAATCTGGGCCGTCGCACAGAAGCGTCGTCGTGCGACTGTTAGTGGCGCGTAGTCACCTGGAGAACCAAATCGATGAAAACGATAAGAATCTCTATAATAGGGCCGCAAGGTTCTCTACAAGACTTTCAAGTTCAGTAGTTCCACGTAAAAGAAGCTTTAATAAAGCAGTTCTTTGAAGAAAAATCTGTTTTCGGCAAATCAGTTTTATGGCCCATTTTATCACACATAAGGAAGGGTAATACTACACATTAGGGCCGCAAGGCTCTCTACAAGACTTTCAAGTTCAGTAGTTCCACGTAAAAGAAGCTTTAATAAAGCAGTTCTTTGAAGAAAAATCCGTTTTCGGCAAATCAGTTTTATGGCCCATTTTATCACACATAAGGAAGGCCAGAAAGGTAATACTATACACACAGGACCAATAAGGGACAAATGGCCAGCTCATCTTTAAAGGGGATTTAGCTAAAACGATTGGGAATACACCCTGTAGGATTAAGCACGCAGACATCATTTATTGTGACTTGTAGATTGTAGTACACTTGTATATCAGAAAACTTGCACCTCTAGTCTCCCAGCATCTTGCTATTATTGGCGATACAGATGACTGGTGTATCCGAGATGCATTTGCCCAACCTCCGTCATCTAGCTAGGCAATGGCTTGACTTTCAGCTTTGTGGTAGGTTGAGTTCTAGCTTCGTGAATGGTGTAAAATGAGTACCTGGATAGTAGATATGTATCTACGTGCGTGGTAAAAATTTCAAAATGAAAATTGGTCATGCAAAGTAATGACGAGGAGGTACCTAACTAATGACTTTTAAATTCAACACTTCGATCGTCTTTACTTGGTCAAGTAGGTTCCTACCTACTTGTATTAATCGTATACTAGCAGAAAAGATAGGTAAAAAGATGATAAATAACCGGTCTTAAATTAACGGCTGAAGTGTTATCTAAAACTTTCTCGCTTTGAGTTTATAGGTCGTCGCGACAAATTTCAAGATCAGAGCTTATTTGTGTGAGAAAATGTGAAAAAAATCCCGCAAAAACCAGTTTTTTTTGGTTTTTTGGCTTTATGGTTTTCTGGACAAAATTTGCACCACCATTTTCGTGATCCTGGTAAAAAGACCTTTAATTTGATATATAGGTCGACCAGGTTTGGATAAGTCCTTCTATGGGGACAGACAGACAGACAGACAGACCGACCGAGCGAGTGACAGACACCGAAGCGAATACAATAGTCCGTCCCTTATACCTTTTTATTACTATTGTAATAATAAAGGAAGGACGGACTAAAAATATTGAACTGATAAAATGTGGATCATGTTCGGAGGATTAATCCCATGTTTCCGTCCAAATGTTAGATACATAATTTTTTCATCAACTTGGATATTCTGAACTGTTATGCCTGGCACTTTTTCCTGATATAATTTGTAGAGGCACTTAAATAAAAAAAAAAATATTGAACTGATAAAATGTGGATCATGTTTGGCGGATTGATCCAATGTTTCCGTCCAAATGGTTTGGATAGGTGCATCCAATTCTGACCATTTACGACATTTCCCTCCTCGAGGGACCACACATTCAATGCTCTGGCAATGAGCTATGTAGGTATTATGTTTGAAATATCAAGTCTATGGTGCATTGTCACGCCATATCAGACTTACCTCTGTGTAGTTTTCTAACTCTAATGATGATACTAAAAAAAAAAAAAAAAAAAAAAAAAGACTTATGGTAGTTAAAAGAACCATCCCCTGGCTTTCTATCTCATGACATACCCCTAGTACCCCTAGACTCCGTCGCCATCTTTCATTATTTTTATGTGTGCTTTCTAAAAAAAAAGTTCCTCTACATAAAAGTCTAACTCTAATGATGATACTGATGCAGCCCATCTATATAATATCTAATGATACTGATGTATACCTAAAGTAAAGGGATGAGTGTAGACATGAAAACCCGAGGAAGAGAAAAATAATAAAAATAATGCTATTAAAATTAAAAGATACCTATAACGAGCTGATGAGAGTTCAGAAAAAGGACAAAAACAGAACCCAAAAAAATTCTTTCTTCGTTCTAAAATTCTCTTACTCCGAACTCGAACCGAACTTTATTCTGTTTCATGCATTTGACACCACCATTGACAATGGCCAAAGAAGCAAGGAAGAATAACAAAATTATAGTGTTACATATCTGAACACATAAATATCATCCGTACGTGTGCCCAACAGTTTTAAGAAGATCATCATTTGACCTGAGAATCAGTATAAGTTTGTGAACACATAGAATACTATAAGTACATATTAGTAATCTCATAATCGGTCTACTACACAAAGGTACACACCAGGATTCAATTTGATAGATCTTTGATTCCAAAGAAAAATCATGTTCTCATAGGTCTATTGCTTCAAATGAAACAATGAAATGAATCTTCACATCTAGAACCATATACCTACCCATGTACACCAAACTCACCTATTTCATCTTATGGAATTTGTGAAGACAGGAGGATTTCTGATCAAACTCCTGTGTTCCTGAAAGGTCATGTGATTCAAAACTTTCATCTCGGGAAAATTAAGTTAGGAGTTTCCAAGATCCGGGTATTACAATAAAAATTGTATCTACCATAGATCACAAATTTTATGTCGTGCGCTCATTCATTACATTTGACTTTTATTGCTGTGAGGTGGACAGAGACATAGGGACTGTGTGCTGGGAATAAAAAAAATATACCTACTTACTCATTCTCCAGTTATTTTACTGGAGAAAGTTTGGCTGTGGGGTTTGCAATGTTGGGAATTAATCATTTTCTCCACTAGGATTTGTTTTCGAAGAGATTTCTTTCTTTCTCCACACGGGAAAGTTTCAAAGTTCTGGCAAATTGTAGGTGTTGCAAGTCTTTATATGTATACCAGACGGTTTCCCAAATTAACTTTTAGGTCTACGTTTATCTCAATCTTAGCCTTTTAGGTGCGGCCCACATTTCAATCAACCTTCTATTCCATTCCATTGTCCGATGTTTTTTGTACATATGTAGCTACCTCTTCTAGGCAAAATAGGCAAGCATCCCTTATATCAGAACTGGATAATCCCTACCCCCTCCCTCTAGGTATATCCCTACCTGTAGTTATAGCTAGATTATCTACGTTCATTCCGTCCTATCTCCTACATGTCCGAGATAAAAGTGAATTCTTTGATGTGTCCTCCGGTCAAAGCAACTTAAAAACCACTTTTTGGAAACATGTATATATTTTTTGATGCTCTCCCCCACCGCCCTCAATTTTCACCGGCTGTAATGGAGAAATACCTTTCTTCCCCTCATTTTCCTTCCCCTCCTATTTCTCAGCCCCCTTCTCTTTCCTTCTGTCTTTCCGATTTCAATTTGTGTTAATGAAAATAGCATTAGCAGCTTTTTCGGGAGATTACAAACGGGACGTTTTCTCACAAGACTGAACTGCAAAACCCCTTTCATGTTCACTCCAATTAATAGGGTTACGGTTACCTCTATCTTTACATTCTGGATTTCATTTTTTTTTTTTTTTTTGTAGGACCATGATACATATTGGAGGCACATGGTAAATATTCCCTGCCCCTGTACTATTCAAGATTTAGTATTAGTGACAAGGCCATCTCTGCTGCAAAGCAAACCATTGGAGAACACAAATTAGACCGGACACGAAAAGTAAAGTATTGGAGGCCCAACGCAATAGTTCCAAATATTTACCAAATCTCGATTTTGACTTACTCTTTCTTCAAAATTGATCTTTGAGGACATTAAGACCGCTCCACTAGAAAATTTAGACACCTCCCAGGTGCTATTTCCTAGCATCTATCTTAACACATCAGCACCATAGCATGACTCTCGATTTTGACTTACTCTTTCTTCAAAATTGATCTTTGAGGACATTAAGACCGCTCCACTAGAAAATTTAGACACCTCCCAGGTGCTTATTTCCTAGCATCTATCTTAACACATCAGCACCATAGCATGACCGGTACACACCAGGATTCAATCTGATAGATCTTTGATTCCAAAGAAAAATCATGTTCTCATAGGTCTATTGCTTCAAATGAAACAATGAAAAGAATCTTCATATCTAGAACCATATATCTACCCATGTACACCAAACTTACCTATTTCATCTTATGGAAGTTGTGAAGACAGGGGGATCTGATCAAACTCCTGTGTTCCTGAAAGGTCATGTGATTCAAAACTTTCAAACTTTCATCTCGGGAAAATTAAGTTAGGAGTTTCCAAGATCCGGGTATTACAAATATTTACCAAATCTCGATTTTGACTTACTCTTTCTTCAAAATTGATCTTTGAGGACATTAAGACCGCTCCACTAGAAAATTTAGACATCTACCAGGTGCTATTTCCTAGCATCTATCTTAACATTCTTAACACATCAGCACCATAGCATGACCTATCCTACCTGTGACCCGTGCGACCTCAGTTCTTTGACACCTAAGCTTGCCCTCCCCGCGTTGGAAACCAGCAGGGACTCACCAATATATCTTCATTTGGAAATTTCAATGTTTTTGGTAGTCATGCCAAATTCAGTTCTCCAGATTTTTTTTTTCTTTTTTTAATTATATTGGTAATGATCTCAGCGGCAGTATTTATCGTTCCGAAAGAAAGTTGTCTGATTAATTTCGGTGCCGCAGTCTTGGCACCTAATGGGGAACGTCAAAATATTTTGAGAAATGGGAGAGCCATAAATAACAAATTTTTGTCAAACAGAGAGTATCTTTTCGAACTTCTAATGTTTGAAAATATAATTTACCTTCCGTGCAAGATGATGAGCAGTTCTGCAACCATCGGAAGATCCTTGAAGATGCAGCATGCAGCGCATTTTGGAGAGCCTTTCCATCATTTGATCCATTTGCAGCAGCAGAGGCAGATTCATTTGCAAGAACTTGACTGTTAAACTATTACACTTCGTGCTCAATTTGTAGCGATGTTCTGTCAACAGAAGGATAAGAAGAAAACTGTTAAAACACTTAACAACGCAACGTCATATGGATGTGAATCGGTGGTGAAAGCCCTACACGGTAACAGTTAAGAAGAAAACTGTTAAAACACTTAACAACGCAACGTCATATGGATGTGAATCGGTGGTGAAAGCCCTACACGGTAACAGTTCGGAGTGGGAGCTTTCTTCCAGAAAGGTACGTCAGATTGTTAGACATGTGACAAGAGGAAGCGATCTCAATACAAGTGAAATTTTAAGCATTTCTATTGAGATCAGCGTGTTTCGAACTTCCTTTATCAGCGAAGAAAAAAAAAGTGGTTGAGCCCCATTGTACCTATCTACCCAAATGACAATTTTTTTCGAGGTAGAGTCCTATTCCGATGTAAAAGTACCCAAAAAGTGCATTGGCGCACTCAAAAACATCCAAAACGATCTCTAAATCCCCTAAAATGTCGCTCAAAGGTACGTTGAACTGACGTCATGTATCCGAAGTTGGAAAGGATATAACTGAAATAGAAAGAAACAATATTGCAGAGTAATGTGAAGGAAGGGGAGTTTTTGGTCTTATCCAAAGCGATATAAAAGTTAGGTAAAACAAATAAAGAAATTTCAACCAATTTCAGCATCATTTGAATGAAATACAAACTCTATCACCGATGTCGTGATAGAGAATATGAAGCCTTACTTATCTTTCATCTCAAGAAGGCAGCAGGGTCTTTGGCTAACATATTAATAACTATTAATAAAACATACCTATCACCCATTCCTACGCGCTTTACTTGAACCAAAATCACGAAAAAACCACATTAAACACATTTGGGTATGTCAGAAAACTTTGTTTACAAATAATAAACGAGGCATTTGTTGTGAAGTTGGTTTCAGCACTTACCGCACTATTTGTGCTTTTCGGGAAAATCATTCAAGCGCAGTTAAGTAAGTAAATAGTACAGTGAGAAGTGAAGGGCGCGGATATTTGGGGTAAGCTTGAACGAGTTGGTTTATGAGTTTTTTGTCGAGATTCGTGTGAAAGCTGTGCAGGTGTCCAATTGAGGAACTATGGAAGTGGCTTTCACCTTTAAATACCTTTAAATCAAATTCTGACTTTTGTATATTACAGGGATTTCAAATGGAATTTCAAATGGAATTCAAACTGAGGTGAAATGTACCTGAGCCTCAATAACCACAAGTATGATAAGTGCCCAAGATCAGCTCACCCGGGCGAAGTTACTTATTTTTGGGATCTAATGAGGATTGACGAATTGTAAGGCGAAACAAATAGCCATGAAAATAGTATCAAAAACGTTCGGAGAACGAACCTGATCCCTTCAGGGTAAAATCCGCCCCGGGCGAGAATCGAACTCGCGGCCTAGCGCTTATAAGGCAGACACGCTACCAACCAAGTTAACCAAGCTGGCACTACTATAGTAATCTAGTACTATTAGGTTGCACACACTGGCTGGTGGTATCTATGTCCAAGTAAGATAACCAACGTGATCCGCTGATAACAAACATGTCCGAGTTACGTGTCAGATGGAAGTAGGTATTTATTTATTTTTTATTTATTAATTAATTAAAAAAAAAGAAGTTTGACAGAGGAAAATGTAACTGCTAGGGTCTTATGGTCCCGAAATCGAAGAGAAAACGAATACAGGATAGGAGAAAGCCAGCCGTTCCGAGAACGAACCTCATCCCTTCAGGGTAAAATCCGCCCCGGGCGAGAATCGAACTCTCGGCCTAGCGCTTACAAGGCAGACGCGCTACCAACCAAGCTAACTAGGCTGGCACCACTATAGTAATCTAGTACTAGTATTAGGTTGCACACACTGGCTGGTGGTATCTACATATGTCCAAGTAAGATAACTAACACGCCGTGATCCGCTGATAACAAACATGCCCGAGTTACGTGTCAGATGGGTATTGATCTCGATGGCATAGCTGATAAGCGGGCGTATTCCTCATTAATATGCCAAGGTCTCAGCGCTGGGTAACTGATACAGTTTAGGATTTGGGATGGTAACACCGTGGAGTCTGAAACATAACGGAAGAACGTCCGGTGAACAAATGTAAAGCCAGCACCCAGGAAAGCCTAGTCCACGCTGTTCTGGACCCATCGGGCGCGGATATTTGGGGTAAGTTTGAACGAGTTGGTTTATGAGTTGTCGAGATTCGTGTGAAAGCTGTGCAGGTGTCCAATTGAGGAACTATGGAAGTGGCTTTCACCTTTAAATCAAATTCTGACTTTTGTATATTACAGGGATTTCAAATGGAACTCACTGAGGTTAAGTGTACCTCAGCCTCAATAACCACAAGTATGATAAGTGCCCAAGATCAACTAACCCGGGCGAAGTTACTTATTTTTGGGATCTAATGAGGATTGACGAATTATAAGCGTTTATCTCTACAATATCTCCACTTAGTACATCAACATCCTGTCTCAATTCCCTCCTCTCTCCTTCCTGCTTCTCCATCTTCTGTTTCAGTCTTTTAGTTCCGCCTTTCTACATTTGAGGAACTATGGAAGTGGCTTTCACCTTTAAATCAAATTCTGACTTTTGTATATTACAGGGATTTCAAATGGAACTCACTGAGGTTTAGTGTACCTCAGCCTCAATAATCACAAGTATGATAAGTGCCCAAGATCAGCTCACCCGGGCGCAGTTACTTCTTTTTGGGATCTAATGAGGATTGACGAATTGTAAGGCGAAACAAATAGCTATGAAAATAGTATCAAAAACGTCGTGTATTTCTCAATAAGACCAGTGTATGGTGTAGCGTTATTCCACTATCAGTCTAAATATGTAAGGACTAAGGACTTGAGGCATAGGTAGTAGAGCAACTACATACATGATGTATCTGTGGTAGAACTACAAATACGATTGCAGAGGTGTAAATTGTAATTTTTCAATTTTTATAATTTGAAACAGTCACATGATAAATGTTGGAGAAGTTCTTCTTACAAACTAATGAGGGTGTGATAGGAAATTAATTTCTAGGAAAACAATGCACGAGTCTGATAATGAAATAATATATGTAATCATTTAACCCCTTCAATCATTTTGTATTACTGCTGTCTATAATTTACCTACTAATTGAAAACTACATCCAGACTCGTGCATTGTTTTCCTAGAAATTAATTTCCTATCACACCCTCATTAGTTTGTATGAAGAACTTCTCCAACATTTATCATGTGACTGTTTCAAATTATAAAAATTGAAAAATTACAATTTACACCTCTTCAATCGTATTTGTAGTTCTACCACAGATACATCATGTATGTAGTTGCTCTACTACCTATGCCTTCTCTGCAATCGTATTTGTAGTTCTACCACAGATACATCATGTATGTAGTTGCTCTACTACCTATGCCTCAAGTCCTTAGTCCTTACATATTTAGACTGCACTACTGCAGATGGGAACTGTGTACTGTGATCAGATGATCACATTTCACAACGTATCATCAAGTGACGGGGTTACTCTGGGTTAAATCAGGTGATACCATGGGTCCAGAACAGCGCGGACTAGATGGGAACTGTGTACTGTGATCAGATGATCACTTTTCACAACGTATCATCAAGTGACGGGGTTACTCTGGGTTAAATCAGGTGATACCATGGGTCCAGAACAGCGTGGACTAGCTTTTCCTGGGTGCTGGCTTTACATTTGTTCACCGGACGTTCTTCCGTTATGTTTCAGACTCCACGGTGTTACCATCCCAAATCCTAAACTGTATCAGTTACCCAGCGCTGAGACCTTGGCATATTAATGAGGAATACGCCCGCTTATCAGCTATGCCATCGAGATCAATACCCATCTGACACGTAACTCGGGCATGTTTGTTATCAGCGGATCACGGCGCGTTAGTTATCGTACTTGGACATATGTAGATACCACCAGCCAGTGTGTGCAACCTAATAGTACTAGCTTACTATAGTAGTGCCAGCTTGGTTAGCTTGGTTGGTAGCGCGTCTGCCTTATAAGCGCTAGGCCGCGAGGTTGATTCTCGCCCGGGGTGGATTTTATCCTGATGGGATAATGTTCGTTCTCGGAGTGGCTGACTTTTTCTATCCTGTATTCCTTCTCTCTTCGATTTTGGGACGATAAGACCATTTAGATCAGCAAATGACGCAAAAGGTGCCACAAAAATTTCCTTTCTTAAAGCAGCGCAGGACTAAATGTATTTTTCCGACCACTCTCTTCCGCATGGGTTAAATTGAAAGCCTCATTTAATCATAATTGTGTTCGGGTTAACGTAAATTATTATGATAATGAAATAAATGGGGCACTTAGCGTGGCGTGATACAGGTGGATTTGTTCCAAACTTTTAACCCAAGAGGTCCACGGACCAGTGGGGCTAGCAAGATTATTCGCAATTTATTGAATCATTAGCGCAGTCACTTTTTTCGTAGAAGCTTTTACCCATCCTTAAGACGATTTTCCACTACACCAAAGCCTCTGAGTGGGCTTTTGTGTATATGTGTATGTAGCACAGTCGCTAGTCAACAAGAGAGTTCAAAGTTCCCAACTACCTGATCTGGGGATTTAAATCTGAAACTTTTAGCAAATTGGTTAATTAATTTAGTTTGTTTGACTTCAAAGAAATTGATGAAATAGGTTATTTTAATTGGTAAGACCAATTTAGATCACACAGTCGCTAGTCAACAAGAGAGTTCAAAGTTCCCAACTACCTGATCTGGGGATTTAAATCTGAAACTTTTAGCAAATTAGTTAATTTAGTTTGTTTTACTTCCAAGAAATTGATGAAATAGGTTATTTTAATTGTTGAGACCAATTTAGATTGGTCCACGGACCAGTGGGGCTAGCAAGATCATTCGCAATTTATTGAATCATTAGCGCAGTCACTTTTTTCGTAGAAGCTTTACCCATCCGTAAGACGATTTTTCACTACACCAAAGCCTCTGAGTGAGCTTTTTATGTATATGTGTATGTAGCACAGTCGCTAGTCAACAAGAGAGTTCAAAGTTCCCAACTACCTGATCTGGGGATTTAAATCTGAAACTTTAAGCAAATTGGTTAATTTAGTTTGTTTGACTTCCAAGAAATTGATGAAATAGGTTGTTTTAATTGGTGAGACCAATTTAGATCAGCAAATGACGCAAAAGGTGCCACAAAAATTTCCTTTTTAAAAGCAGCGCAGGAGTAAATGTTTCCCAACCACTCTCATCTGCATGGGTTAAACAAAAGGACAAATACACAGTAGACACTCCAGAAAGCTTGCCGACAGGTCCATCAGCTGCTGATAATTGTTATGCTGTAATTTTATTGGATGGGGGATTAGGGTTTGAGCTACATGATAATTATTATGTACCTACATACGTACATACTGTTCGCATTCAATGGTGTGTCCACGTTGGAAATGTTGTGAGAGAAAACGAAAAATGAGAAGTCAGTACAGGTTACGGTGAGTACGGACAGAAAGACGAATGTGTATTCCAATCCCCAATTGATGGAAGAGACAATATTTCCAATTAATATACGATATGGTCCAGTGAAATTTTTATATACAATGGCGATGGTTGTGAAAAATTGCTAAACGAATCAACATGGAACTGAAACAGACAAATTTATACTAATCGTTTCCAATTTACAACGAGACCTCGCAAAAGTTGGAACGACATTTTTCAAAAACCGAAAGAAATTTCAGCAAGTCTCCAAAAATAAAGTTTGGTGTCATTAGGAATAAGAAACAGTTGGTTCAAGCCCATTAATAACTTTTTTCTCAGCCGAATCAGATTTTGTTGATCTTAAAGTTCAATTTCTAAGCCGACGGATGTAAGAAACAGTTGGTTCAAGCCCATTAATAACTTTTTTCTCAGCCGAATCAGATTTTGTTGATCTTAAAGTTCAATTTCTAAGCCGACCGATGGACCGCGGTCAAATTTGGTTCCAAATGTCTTGTGGTCGCAGAAGACCTCTGGAGATTGGTAATTTATAGCCCGTAGCCCCCCTGAACAGAACTTTGAACCGGCGTGTTAAATTTATACAAATTGAGCAATCTGTCCTCTGCGCATAGGTACCAGCCTGTGCTCTATCAGAAGAATAATTTATGACGTTAAATTGCTACGGTAGGAGAATCACAGGTATCAGGTGCTACGGCGAGATATATTACCGGCTAACCCTTTGTGAACCCAGAACATTGTGGTTTGACGAACTATTTTAGATCCATTTGTATCATGTATGGTCAAAGATAAATTATATTATTAGAGTCAGCTCACTAGACCAGATTCTTCATAATTCGTCAAATGATAACAAGATACAGTAATATCTATGAGTCTCTTTATAAAGAGGAAAGTATATTGCCCCCAAAATGACAAACAAGCGGTTCGAAGTTACCTTTCCTTGAGTTAACCTAATGCCGTATGCTATGACATGTCTCAAAACACAACCAGAGAATTATAACTTTGAACATTATGCTTTTAACTCTGTGGTGTATGAAGACCGGATCTATAGACAGAATCTTTATCTTTAATAGCTCGGTGTGAAACTGATCTGTGGCAATTTTGACGCCTCATATTTTGAAGATATATTTGAGCAAACTTGGATTAATGCTAAAACTTTAGCTTATAGCTTACATACGATTATAAATATGAATGAATAGTATACTGAGGGGTTTTAGGATGTTTGTAAAGACAATTCCTTAAGTGTAGGAATTTAATGAAGTTGAAGCACCTACCACCTATGCCCGAAGCCACAAATGGAAATGAAGTTAATCCACTTGGATGAAATCTGATTGGTCAATTCAAACTTTGGATTTCGATTAATCATTGTTTTCTCATTGGATTAACTGTCATCTTAAAGAGCAAATATTCCTGAATCCTGGCACCCATCTCCCTCGGGAATAAAAATCTCATAAGACAAGTGAAAAATAATGGTCATTTGATTCTCTTTCTCTTTGTCACTCATAAACTCAGACCATAAAATTTCACAATTTCAAACCAAAGCGGAATGAAATAGTTTTGGACCATATCAAACCCAACCAGGCTAATCCGTATGATATATGATACGAAATAAGTTTTGCTTAAAAAAATGGTACGTCGCCTCTACTAGTCCATCCTATCCACCGCCACTACAGACGAAAGAATTGATTCAGTTGATCATAAAATATTTAATATTTGCAACCAAATATGGGTGTACATTTTCGTTCACTATGGGAATCGAACTAGGAACTAGCATCTAACACGAGAACTAACGGACGATAATGCCCTGTGACTCGACTGGGCTCAAAAGGATTTGGAATTCAATTTGTCCCCAACAATGTTAGGACTAAGAACTTTATGATTTAATTTCAGATCAAACACAAACCAAAATCTTTTTCAGACCAGTATCCATACAAACCAAAATCTTTTTCAGACCAGTATTCATACACACCAAAATCAATTTCAGCCCAAATACCTGGATAAGTTCCGTTCAGACTTCACATGAATCCGTTTATCGCAGCATAAGTGCATCATCATGAAAGTTAAAACCATAGTGTCATCATAATCATCACCTCTCATCCTAGACGGTAAATAAATACAAATAAAAAACACTAGTTACTCACATGAAACCGTAAACCGATCTATGTTCTATCCTTCCGCTTCTGGAGGACGGGGCAGACTTGGCTACATTGGTGTAACATAACAAAGTTAAGAAACGTAAGTCCGATATCTTCGGTCTCACCATTAACTCAACTAATGAGCCGCTTTGCCAAAATATAAAGGTGAATAATTTAAAGTAGGTATCACACAAAATGATTTTCTCAGAATTTTGAATCGTTCAAAATGAATACATTCTCAAAGGTTCTCTCATTTTCGAAAAAATACGGCAGACCACAGGAGACAAAAAAGTTGAAATTTTTTTTACAACTCTTTTCATGCTTGTCTTCATGGGCTGTCGAAAATTAACCAAACATTATTAATAGTTCAAAGAAATGTCCTTTATTTTAATTACACAAGAACCACAAATTATTTTCGAAACCCGATTAAAAGATTTCCAGAGAGCTCAACACACAGTCCCTTGGGGTATGGATGGAGAACCGTCTGCAGTTCTGCTAGGGTGACGCGAGACGCTAACCAGATGCTTCGCGTGAGGTAACATTTCTACTAATGGGGCACTTAGCGTGGCGTGATACAGGTGGATTTGTTCCAAACTTTTAACCCAAGAGGTCCACGGACCAGTGGGGCTAGCAAGATCATTCGCAATTTATTGAATCATTAGCGCAGTCACTTTTTTCGTAGAAGCTTTACCCATCCTTGAGACGATTTTCCACTACACCAAAGCCTCTGAGTGGGCTTTTTATGTATATGCATGTCATGCCTCCATAATGTGGACAGGTCAACATGGCCCTTTGTTTAGGATTTTGTGTTTACCTTTTTTTAATGAAGATACAAAAAAATGCTGTCTTGTTATTATTCTCTGAATTTCAATAATTTGGTTAGTTAGCTTAGGTTATTGTACGTGGCGATGTTATATAGGAACGGCTTGAGGTCCAGACAATTTTCATAGAAATACCAGTTTGACCTCTGCAGGATTGGTTAGTTAGCTTAGGTTATTGTACGTGGCGATGTTATATAGGAACGGCTTGAGGCCCAGACAATTTTCATAGAAATACCAGTTTGACCTCTGCAGGATAAACTGAAGTGATGGTACGTCGCCTCTACTAGCCCATCCTATCCACCGCCACTATAGACGAAAGAATTGATTCAGTTGATCATAAAATATTTAATATTTGCAACCAAATATGGGTGTACATTTTCGTCCAGGAACTAGCATCTAACACGAAAACTAACGGACGATAATGCCCTGTGACTCGACTGGGCTCAAAAGGATTTGGAATTCAATTTATCCCCAACAATGTTAGGACTAAGAACTTTATGATTTAATTTCAGATCAAACACAAACCAAAATCTTTTTCAGACCAGTATCCATACACACCAAAATCAATTTCAGCCCAAATACCTGGATAAGTTCCGTTCAGACTTCACAAGAATCCGTTTATCGCAGCATAAGTGCATCATCATGAAAGTTAAAACCATAGTGTCAGAAATTTTAAGCATTTCTATTGCAATCAGCGTGTTTCGAACTTCCTTTATCAGCGAAGAAAAAAAAAAGTGGTTGAGCCCCATTGTCAAAATGTCTTGTCGACAAACACTACTACCGTTATTTATTTTCAAAGTTCAACCCTTTGACCAGAGGGACACAACAGAACACAGGGTGTAAATCGCGTCCAGTAGAATGCTTTCTTTGTCACTGTGATAAAAGTAACTTTAATAAAGAACAATTAATTCAGTAACAAAGTAGGTACAGGATTTTAAATTGTCAAAATGTCTTGTCGAGAAACACTACTACCGTTATTTATTTTCAAAGTTCAGATGTGGAATATGGAAGCGCTCTCCAGGCAGGAATATTTGAAGCAACTGAACAACTTCTTGCAAAAGGTCAGTCATTTGTTGGGATCGCTATACGACCCCGATAAAGCACCGATCTACAACAAAAGAAGTCTGCCTTGTCTTTTCAGTACGAATTTCTGGAAATCCTCCGGGTTCCATCATCTCACCACCCAGTATGAATAACATATCATGTTATATGCTCCAGCAACACTTTTTCAGTAACACGCTGTGTGTTTTCACGTTCTACACAGTAGGTAAACATTTAAGAAAAAAGTTTCAAGCTAATTTTTATTACGCCTATTTGAAAGACCATAAATTTTAAACATTGTAGCGTAGCCTAACCTATACCAACGTGTTCTCTACAAGTAGTTAACTGAATACTGAATTTCAGTAGCAGCTTAGAGTTTCTAGTTAGTTAGGAGACCTTGGCCACGATAGACTCTAGGCAACGTCCACCACGTAATCTCACCAGAAACTCAACATTATCTCCAGGACGAAGAAAATTCTTCCAAAAATATTTCTCTCTCGTCGTGGTTTGGTTCTGAAGCCCAAATAGTTTCCATTTTCCAACGCTCTTCACGCATCATGGACTTTACTATATTTTGTTACTAGTAAAAATACCTTATTTTACTAGTAAACTATTTATATCGATAGTTTGTGTAGTTTGTAGTAAGCCTGATGTGTGTTCAATAGTTGTAATAGGTTAGGTTTGTATACTGGCATCTACAACTCAAGTACATACCTAATACCTATCTGTGTCCATTTGAACAACACATTCTGGGTTTTGTTCACATAATCGTCCACCGTTAGTATTCATTGACTTTCTTCAATGTATCCTATGAGATGTAAGTTGAGCCTGGAAAACAACGCCGAATTAACACCACAAATATTTTTGACAGGAGCAATTTCTTGCGAAAGTTTTTCAAATACACTCAACACTCAAAGCTGCCTGCTGATACCTAGTATCGGAATTTTATCCGGAGGCGTGTTGAAGCTTTGAAACGGTTGAATTTCATTAGAATTATTCTAAATTCAGGCACTTTAATATTCACTTAAGCACATTTTTTGTGAGGTTCAACTCAAATTGGTTAACCAAAACACGGACTAATTATTTGGTTTCACTTCCGATCTGAACCACAAATTATTTTCGAAACCCGATTAAAAGATTTCCAGAGAGCTCAACACACAGTCCCTTGGGGTATGGATAGAGAATCGTCTGCGTGTCAAGGCTCACACGAGGAAACTTGATGGGGAATAGGAGGTGCACATCACTTGCGCCAGAACTTGAAATCATATACTTCCGCACGTGGACATTGAATATGAACTTTCGGGTATTGAATCTCTTGATCTGTTCAGTTTAGATCAACCCTGAAAAAATTCAAATTTGAATTTTAGAGCTGAAATGCTGGGAGTCATAATTGTGTCAAGGCTCACACGAGGAAACTTGATGGGGAAGAGGAGGTGCACATCACTTGCGCCAGAACTTGAAATCATATACTTCCGCACGTAGACTTTGAATATGAACTTTCGGGTATTGAATCTCTTGATCTGTTCAGTTTAGATCAACCCTGAAAAAATTCAAAGTTGAATTTTAGAGCTGAAATGCTGGGAGTCGTAATTGGGATTATTTTCAAATATTACTTTGATCTGAATCTACAAACTACATACCAAAAGCCCAGAGAATCTGAGGTTTTAAAATATCAAGTCAGAGTGTTTCTACTCAAAACTATGCTCCAATTTTCATTGTTTGTCTGAGGAAACACTCAACTAGAACGACTCACCAGAAAACTTACATCAGGACTTTGCCACCCCCACCCTACTTCTATTTCAAGCCTCAATCTACTCTTGAATTCTTTACAATTCGCCATTGTTATAAAGTGGAACAAAAAGGGCCAAGAAGGGAGCTTCTCCTAACATTTTTTTGATTTCTAGACACAATGTCGCCATCCTCTCCAATGACTGAAATTGACAATCGGCCTTGATATGATACCCTCAACGTTCAACTTGTTATGCACCCAGCATACCATAGAGGCTACAGAAGAATCCGTTTTAATGCCAAAAGGTTCTTCCCAAGTATTTGACTTTTGATTATCTCTACCCGTAAATCATGTCCACTGATCCAATGAGCCATGAAAACTTCTAAATTGAAGGTCCTCATTTTCCATTGAAAAGAACCGATAAATTGCAAAAGTTACGAACATTTTCGTTCACTATACTTACCAATAGTTAGGAGCAGTCATGTTTGACCCCAAGGGTATTTGAGTATTTCTCACTAGTTACTCACATGAAACCGTAAACCGATCTATGTTCTGTCCTTCCGTTTCTGGAGGACGGGGCAGACTTGGCTACTACATTGGTGTACCATATTCCGACAGAACAAAACAAAGTTAAGAAACGTAAATCCGATATCTTTGCTCTCCCATTAACTCAACTAATGAGCCGCTTTGCAAAATATAAAGGTGAATAATTTAAAGTAGGTATCACACAAAATGATTTTCTCAGAATTTTGAATCGTTCAAAATGGATACATTCTCAAAGGTTCTCTCATTTTCGAAAAAATACGGCAGACCACAGGAGACAAAAAAGTTGAAAATTTTTTTTACAACTCTTTTCATGCTTGTCTTCATGGGCTGTCGAAAATTAACCAAACATTAGTAATAGTTCAAAGAAATGTCCTTTATTTTAATTACACAGTATAGCCAAGAGGGCAAAACATGTCATGCCTCCATAATGTGGACAGGTCAACATGGCCCTTTGTTTAGGATTTTGTGTTTACCTTTTTTTAATGAAGATACAAAAAAAAAAGAAAAAAAATGCTTTCTGTCTTGTTATTATTCTCTGAATTCCAATAATTTGGTTAGTTAGCTTAGGTTATTGTACGTGGCGATGTTATATAGGAACGGCTTGAGGCCCAGACAATTTTCATAGAAATACCAGTTTGACCTCTGCAGGACAAACTGAAGTGATGGTACGTCGCCTCTACTAGTCCATCCTATCCACCGCCACTACAGACGAAAGAATTGATTCAGTTGATCATAAAATATTTAATATTTGGAACCAAATATGGATGTACATTTTCGTCCAGGAACTAGCATCTAACACGAAAACTAACGGACGATAATGCCCTGTGACTCGACTGGGCTCAAAAGGATTTGGAATTCAATTTGTCCCCAATAATGTTAGGACTAAGAATTTGTCCCCAATAATGTTAGGACTATGATTTAATTTCAGATCAAACACAAACCAAAATATTTTTCAGACCAGTATCCATACAAACCAAAATCAATTTCAGCCCAAATACCTAGATAAGTTCCGTTCAGATCTCACATGAATCCGTTTATCGCAGCATAAGTGCATCATCATGAAAGTTAAAACCATAGTGTCATCATAATCATCACCTCTCATCCTAGACGGTAAATAAATAATTATCAGAAATGACTGGCCAAAATCATCACTCCAAGTGGATGAGTCTTAAGCCTGGGATTCCTACCAGATCCTTCTGAAGTTCTGAACCAGTGACGTGGTCAAAATTTGGGATTAGGGCATCAGAAAAATAGGGATCAGGAGAAAGGATGCTCAGAAAATCAACTAATTAGGTACCTGACTAAGAAAGAATAAATAAATAAAAATCAACATTTTTTCCATGTACCTACCTATTTTTTTCCAATTTATTTACAATCGAATTTACCCTATACTCAACCACATCGTGTGTAATTGTGAATCCATGATATGGATTTTGTACCTCTTTGTGTAGGTACATTGAATAAATTAATATTCAAATTAGTCGAATTTATTCAAAGATACACATACTTACAATACAAATGAGAGAAGAAAAAAAAAATCAAACATCGCTCGGAGACATTTTGAACCCCCCAAAAAAACTCCCAAAAGGTGGATAAACTCTGATCCCACAAAATTTCAAGGAGAGCTCGAAAACAAAACGACAGCTGGTACCCGCGGGGTCACCCCATGGAATAATTTCGTGTAGAAAGGCGGAACTAAAAGACTAAAACAGAAGATGGAGAAGCAGGAAGGAGAGAGGAGGGAATTGAGACAGGATGTTGATGTACTAAGTGGAGATATTGTAGAGATAAACGTTCTAGCTCTCCAAGTACAAGACTGTGTTAGAGACCCTGAGACAATACAAATACATGAACGATACGCTGAGACTGTCCCTGTCCCAGAGTTGTAATGAAACAGGTATAGCACAACGCAGATAGGTATAACATTGAAAATATTATAATGGCCAAGAAGAAGAAGAAGAAGAAGAAGAAGAAGAAGAAGGAGGAGGAGGAGGAGGAGGAGGAGAAGGAAGAAACAAGGAATTTGGCTTGAAAAGGGAGTAGCAAAATGATAAGAGTTTGGAAAAAGAACTACGAACTACAAAAGCCTTCTGAACAGTAACCATTTAATCAACAATACTGGAGTGGAGGTAACAAAACTTCAAGCTGTTAGCGAGTCGCCTTACAACTACAAATGTCCTCAAAAGCTTCTCTCACAAGTATTCGAGGAAACACAACACGTTAAAACATTTGATCTGGGGAGGAGCTAGTCAGCACTAATAAAGGATCCAAAACAGTAACTATGCTAAGTACAGGAGATGACAGACTACGTCGCAACATGAGGGACAATATTGAAATGTCCTCTGTTACGCCCGTAGAGGTCACAACTCTTGGCCAATTGTTTCTAATAGGCAGAAACATTGGCAGGCCTTATGCAATAAGCAATAATGCACGCGTATCATTTGATATCAACATGGCAGTAACCATCAGTTGAGATATTCACAGTGATCAACCTTGATCAGCAAATCACTACTTCCATAAGTACAAACATAAAACTACATTATTGAATTGAAAGTCGCGATACCAGAGTGATTACAATGTTCACAAAACAAAGGTCAAACACCTCAACCATAGATTATCACCCAACAACCGATCATCAATATCGTGAGAATATTATTGTAAAAAGTATTAAAAAATCGGAAAATAGCA